>NW_024582059.1:12340131-12462620 GCF_017639235.1 Corvus kubaryi
TAGAGAGAGAGAGAGAGAGAGATATAGGTAGAGAGAAAAAATGGTCAAATAATATTCACTTAGTCAACAAGTAAGAAAAGCCCAGAGCAGGCAACAAAAACCAGAGTTTGGAGGAAAAAAGCATGGAGCCATACAGCAGCTCATGGGGACTTGGCACTGAAAGTTCTGCCCAACAACTATAAAAAGAAGCTCGGGAAGCAAATACAGGAAGCCATGTGCAGCAAATACAGGTGTTCCCTGGCAATTCTCCTGTGTGGACATCTGCTACTGAATGTCTGTAGAGCTGAGACATTGTAGTGGTTTGGTCCAAAATACTCATTACTGTTTATCTTCTGTGAGATAAGAATTAGGAGAAATGCAAAACAGGCACCAAACTTGAAAGACTATAAAGAAGTTTATTAACAGACCTAAAAGAAGAAAAAAAAAATTATACCACCTTCAGAACTCTCCTCCTCCCCCCACCTTCCTCCCTTCTCCCACTGACAATGTAAAAAGACAACCCTTAAGATGTTCAGTCTGTTTACCACTTCCATAATAACCTTGTTCAGTCCATTTAGAAAGAGAAGTCTCTTCTTGCTCATGCTATGAAAACAGTATCACAACGAGACAGCCGCCCACTTCCAAATATTGTTCAGTCCATTTAGGAAGAGGAGTCTCTCTGCCTGCGTGTGAGTCCTTTCCCCCGACTTGCAGCTTTTCCCGCAACTGCTTTCGAGGGTCCACTCTTGAAGTTTTTTGGGGTACAATTTTAAGGTTGAGCCGTTCAGAAACAAAAACAGAGGCCCTTCTCCTTCCCTGGGAGCAAAGGGTCTTCATCATCTTCATCTTTAGGACTATCTCTGGGAGCATCTCTAGGGACTGAGGTTTTCTCCTTTCCCGTTTGGAGCAAAAGTCCTCATCTGGTTCATCTCTACGGACTGAGGTTTTCTCCTTTCCCGTTTGGAGCAAAAGTCCTCATCTGGTTCATCTCTCCCTGTCCAAACTTCTCATGAAATTACAGCTGCGTCAGCATCTGCCTATCTCAGCGCAGGTGCTTTTGCTCACGAGTTGAACACTCCACCCCCCATATCTTCATGAAATTACAACAGGATACTCTGATATATCATAGCTTCACAACAGAATTTCAGCTTTAAGCATCTCCTCTCTCTCTTCCCTCAGGTTTTCAGCTCTTCACAGCAATAAAAGGGTTAATCTCACCTCAGCCTTGCAGCTTTGCAGCTGGAATGTTGGATTTTTCTTATCGCAGTGGAGAGGGGGGAGAGCCGAGCCGCTCCGGCTGCCCATGGCAAGGCAGTGGGGGGGGTTCCACGGCTGGAACAGGTCCATCGGCTCCAGGATGGCCGTGGCCCGGCCCGGCCTGGCCCAAGCAGGGCCTGGCCAGGCCCGCTGGCCCCCACACGGGGCCCGCAGCCACCTGTGCCAGCGCCGGAAACGAGAGAGAGCTTGGGGGGGAGTTTGCCTGTTCTTAAATGTGGATCACAGAGGTGATCACAACTTTAAGTGGCTTAGAGAATTGTCCATATTCAAACTGGCCAGCTGATAGGTTCTATCAGTTCCCAGAGGAAACTGTAAGCACCCCTTAGCAAGGACGTCCCTTCCGGGACTATGCTTGCTAACCTATGACAGACATCTATCTCTACAATGCTTTGGAAGGAGTTCTTGATTTAGCAACACGTTGGTTTGATGGTGTAAAAAGTTTACCTCCTTCCCAGTAATGCAATGACGTGAACTTATGTCAGGACACTGGACGTTTATACCTTAGTGGGGGAAAGAAAGACATTATTTGTAGATTTTGAAAGTGGAAATACAACAAGCATTCTTAAGAATTTCTTATGTGTCACACTTTTTTATCTCCTTTTCCTTCCATTGCTGGAATCAAGTCATTTGGTTGCCAATGTGTCTTACTCCATTCCTTCCACTCGTTCACAAAAATACCTACGTCATGGCTCTTTTCTCCCTTTCTCTCTTCCTGTTGGGAGAATATCAGAAAACTTTTTAGTTTCCAGCAACTCTTTGTACCTTCAGATGCTTTTCCTGTGCTGCCAGCTATGTGTGTACCTAGTTGAATGTAAAGTCTTCCTACAACCAGACACAGTAATGAATGAAGTGATGAGATGAAAGGAAACAGCAGCTCCTTCCATGTAGGAGTAGCATGAGGCGGGAAGGTGTCATAAAGTATGTCCATCTAGTCTAAAACTGTTGCATTGGGAGAGTGAGGCAACACAAAGCTGCCTGCAGTTACATTTAATGGTATCCTGAATGTCAGTCACTCACAGAAAGTTGTGATATATCCCAAGCTTTGGGTTCAGCTCTTTCCCAGGGCTGTGGGGCTTCTTTGTTATATGGATCCACAGCTAAAGTACAGCAGAACAACTCCTCATACCCTACAATTCCTTATGGAAATAGATCAAGTTCCCCCTATTCTTTGGTGAACTAGCCTAAATTAGGTTCAAAGGTACCCAGGTAAACAACAGTTTTGGACATTTCTTTAACTTTCCAGATACAAAATCACACTGTCTTGAACTTCAAGCATCAATGGGGAAAAACCTACTACCACAGGAAGAAACCATGAACTCCCTCCTCTAGGAGCCAACCTGTTGTCACTCTCTGTGCATTAAAGCCAACAAGCTGAATGCCAGTTCCTCTCTTCTCCACACCAACATTCTTTTTCATTTTCCAACGTGGCCTACTAACATAGACAACTTAAAAGCTTTAGCTGGAAAAATGGTTTAAAGCACTACTGTTGTACAATATACAGCTATATAATAGCTTCATACACATACCAAAAATTGCAAAGTGTTTGCTAAGCCTCCTGTTTGCTGTTGTGACCCATTTTATTTATATACATCATGGAGTGTAAATACATGCTCGTATCTTGAGCAAAACCCCATCAATAAAAGATGCAACAAAAAGAAATTATTCTGTGCCAAGATTATCAGGACAGCTTCAAAGATATGGTCTCTCTAGACATTATAGTTTTTTTAATAAAGCTTCTTGTTTTAAGGGCTCTTGCTCGAGACCTTACGGCATTTACTTATAAAAATGTTCCAAATGATAAAATCTCCTGTGAAACCATATTTTCACCTAGAAAATTTATCATAGAGCTATTTGGCTATAACTTAACAGTGTAATTCCACAAGAAAAAACCTGTATCACAAGTGAAACAGCCTAACAGTGGCTGCCTTTGCCAAAAAAGCCCATGTAGGGCTTTGCTGCTTGTTTTAAACATGATCATGACATCCACTAATGCCATTTTATAAACCAAAGCGTCAGACCTGGAGATATTCTTTAATTATAAATTAAAGAAACCCTTTTTACAAGTGTTTAAACTATATCTGCATGGCATCCTTCAGGCCTCTTGTACAAGAAAATAAAACAAAAAAGAAAGGCACATTTAAAGAAGCTCTGTGTCTGTCCACCCTGGGGTAAAATTGCCACAATTGCTTCTTATGGGATTGTTTGCTGATTTAGCCCTTGGATGCTCCTCCCAGGGCTCCCATTGCTATATAAGAGTTGCTGAAGGAAGTTATCACTTGTGTTTGGAAGCTACTCGGTAAAGCATCCTGCTCTTCCTTCAGAATCCTACACTGCAATTTACACAGAAGAATTAAAGACTCTGATGCTTTTCATCTGAAAGTGCTAGTTCATCACAAAAAATTAAAACTGTCAAATAGCATAACAGTAATGAGAATAAATTTGCCCTCCCTTGATTTTTCTCTTCCTATTTTTAAATAGGTAATTGCCCTGCATAGGCTGTAATAATGCAATTTGCAGCAGGCCTTGGTAACTTGTTAGTAGAAAAAAACCTTATTACACTCTGTGGTAACATCTTGCAAAGACAAATATTCTTGGAGGAAAGAAATAAAAAGTCATGGACAGAAATAATCACTGAACAGGCAATAAAAGATTAAGTAACTTTCGAAAGAGACCAGTGGCTTAGGAAAACAGCCACAACTAGAGACAGCTTTTACTGGAGTTTATTACTAATGTACCTATAATAATAATGTTAATGATAGCTAGGAAGTGGGATGACACAGCAGTCCTGATACAATTCCCAATCAATTTTATCTCCTCCATCTCTACCTTAATCTGGACTTTAAAAATAATGCTGCAAATCTGCATTTTATTAACAGAAAGAATAATTGAAAGAATTTAAAAGCCTGGCAGAAAAATTTCTTTGACATTTTCTACTTTAAAGCCAAATACTTGACTCCCTACAACAGATAGGTGAACAGGGAGGCCTCTGAGTGCTTTCTTGGCATTTTGCCATTAACTGAACAGCAGCTGGCAATTAATAACCTTTATCTAAATAATAATTCATACAGGATTAAACTGGTTACACACACTACAGCTGGATGCTGTTGAAACTATTATGATGCAGTTTTAAATCGGTGCTTTCAATGAAATCATCCCCATGCCAAGTCTATGTGCGTATTTTGGCTTACAAGAGGGGGAGGTAGGAGGTGCAAGGATATTTGATCTGGTGAGTCACAACAAACCCACCTTTTCAGGTTTTTTTGGTGATTCTTATGCCAAGAAAATTACAGAGTTAAGCAGACTAAAATCTGTCTAAAAAGGAGAAGGTTAGTGAACAAAACACCAAGTTCCCGCACATTGTACAGAACATCTTCATCAACTTCAGATAAGTAATAATGAGTACATTCACAATTCGGGCTTCCAAATGGTAAAAAGTACACCAGAAGGACAAAAATAATAAAAAACATGTATCACTGTAGGAAAAGGCAGGAGAGGAATCTTGGGAAAATTAACCCACTTCAGGTCAAAAATCATGGTTTAGACACTTTGGCTATTCTCATATCCATGTTGTACCTTCACACCGAGAAAATCTCACATTTCAGGAACACTTCAAAAGAATTTAAAAAAAAAGTTAGAAGCTCTAGAGAAAATAGTAAAAGATGTATATTAGGTGCTAGTCAAACTGCAAATTGGAATGAAATGTAGAAATAGGCTTGGAAGACGAAAGCATATATAGTTCCTCTGTGTGTATGTAGTTCAGTACTAAGACGCCAGCTTTGCTGACACCCACTGTTTTAAGAAAACAGAGTCTTACATCTACCACCAATGATAAAAGTAGCATAAAAAAGCCAACACTCAGCCACAGTGAAGAAACATTGTAGAAACAGTATCTAGTATTGTTTTTTAAGTGAACTCTATTTTGGTAATAGCAGCTCAATAAAACATGAATGGTACAATTACACACTGCAGATAAATAACCTCTCTGGACCAACTTGAATTTGATTAAAAAGATGTTCCTTCTGAGTTTGCACTCAGAAAATTTTGCATATTTGTTAACTGGTTGAAAATATTATCACCGTAGCATCTAATTTGGAGAATACAGATCCTTTTTCTTGATAGAATTGTCCTCTCTCTAAGTTGGGAATGATGTAGCAAAAGGCAGACCCTAGCCATCAAAAATCCTGGGGTATTCCTCTCCCATCTTTTGTGGTATTTTTCATAACACATAACCCACGCATGTAAAAGCTGCTGCCTTAGAAGCCCAGATCCCACAGGCAGAGGTTGCATTAGGACAAATAAATTTCACTGTCACAAACTTTGTACACCACCTTTTAATACAGGCCGTTTTTTGTTCCTCCATTTTTAAGGTACACAAGGAAAATTATAACCCCAACCATTCCCAGGGGCAGAGAAATTAAGGAAAGCATTCAGCAGTGTTTAGTATGCCTTGGTAGCCTCTATTCATCCCTTTAGGTTTTGTTTCTCCTCCTGCAAACCTTTGAAATTAAATGAGCAGGCAACACAGAGACAGCTGCACATCTGTAACTCCCTGCTACTTCGTGAGGGTGTGTGGCAGTGCAGCACAGGTGAGCTTCTGACCAGTGCACTTGTTTGAGGCTTTGCATGATTTCCCAATTAAGCCATTTCCAAGAATCCTATTATTACCCTGCAACCAATTAAGTTACCACATTCATGGCTGCTGAAGTTATCTTTCACCTTTGAAAACACTAAAAATGCAAATTAAATATACATTGTATTAACTGAATAAAACATGAAGCTCTCTTGCCCTCTTATAATAATGAAGAGCAAGGAGCAAAAGGTGGATCAGGCAATAAACTTGGGCTTGACTACCCTGTATTCAGAGTTTTAGTTAGAATAAACAGATCTAATTTGTTTATACAGCTGTAGAAAACAACCAGAATGTGATGCCAGAGGAAGTGGGTGAATGCAATGAAACAGATTCACGATGCTCAAGGATGTTTAATTCTCGCTGCTTAGGTACAGTGCCCTTCTAGTGATAGCAATTACCCTCTGAAATCTCTCCTCTACTCTTATCCCTGGATTCTTTAGTCCTTCAACAACACACATTAATCTAAATGGCACTCACAGGAGCTTCCAAAACTCATCAACAGCAAGTGGTATTCACTCAGGCTGGGGAAGATTTGTCTCTTCTACTTGGACATCTACATTTTGTTATCCTAGCCTTGCTTTTTCTGACGGATCATCATCAGACCATGGGGACAGCCATTCAGAACAGCCTCACCACTGATGCTGGAAGTCAGAGAAGAAGGCTGGGCTGCTGGCTGGCACAAAGAGAGCGGGGAAAAAAGAGCACTAGCATTCCTAAAAGGATGTATCTTCAGTATATATTTCTATCATTTTCTGAAACAATCTCATTCACCAAGAACAAATGCTTCCAAATTAGTAAAACTAAGTGTCCATAATTCAAGAATCCTAAAAGTTAGCCAAGGAAATAATTGCTATTATGCTGGTACTAATTTTTAAAATAAAGATTGAAATAGCAGAGATCTTCTGCAACACTAAAGTGTTACTACTGCAATACTGAAGGAGGGTGACCTGGTAACTACAGGGCTCTCACAGCAGCTTCAACCACACAAAGAGAATAATGAAAAACTGTAGACTCAGAGAAGAGATTATAATTGGTACCAGTGATTCCGATAACTGGAAAAGGCTGAGCTAAATTTCAGGTTGACTTATGGAGAAAGAAATATTTCATAACATATTTTAGAAAATTCCAAAATAAGTCTTTGTATAAACTGCTATTTACCTGGAGTGGCAAGACTGCATGAAATGACAGCGAAGCATAGAACAGCTGCTAGGTAAGTTTGCAAGACAGTTTGTCTGGAATGAAATCTAAGTTACTTATTCTGCAGAAAATTAAATGCTGATCAAAATGTCATGTTCTACAAGTAGAGAACCAAGCAAAACACTAAACCAAAAGAAAGGAAAACTCCACATCAAGGAGCACTATGAAATTTTCTCCTGCTCCATCCTAACCCTCTTCCCCCCCATCTTCTCCAAACTAGATGAGTTATTTACACACATGAAAATAGTAGGCAACAAGAAAATCAAAGCATCATGTCCTAAACATTAAAGGATTCTTTTCTATGTTCTCCTAACATTATGGTGAAACTTAATCTCAGGTAGTCTGAAATTCGAACAGCCTAGGCACTACCTGCATAGAAATTTGTTCCAAATTAGCAGTTCTTAAGGTGAGATCACACATGGTTATTTCTCTTTTAATTCATATCCTAGCTTAACACAATTCCTCTGGGTACAAAGTAACCTTTAACCCCCTTTGGTGCATTGTAAAGGTCTTGTTACTAGTCCATATAACCACAGCCCTGCAGAACTGTAATGAGGAGATCTGCCATAGGGAACCCAGCCAAGGATCATGCGCGCCTTCCAAATTTAGTGATGTCCAGAACACAGCCATCAGAAAGACAAAAACTGATTCAACTATTTCAAGAGGCAGCCTGGAAACAGCAAAGGTAAACCTCAGAAAGCAGGCCATTTAAATATTTATGCTCCACATACTTCTATAGTGAGAGTCGAAATACGAAATTATATTATTAAAATTAAATTCTATGAATCCACAGATAAAGAAACAATTCATGAAATAATCTGACTGCAGACTGTGGGCTCTAAAAGAATTTACAAACAAGCTACCAGAAGCAGGTAAACATTTCAAAGCTCCTTGTCATCCAAGTTTAACATAACATCAGAGAACTATATTTTACCTTTCCAAAAGTCTGATATTTCCAAAACTGCAATCTATTCTATCCAGATATATATTCCAGCTGCCAGATGTAATGACTGTGCATGGCAGATACATCTGCCAAGTGATTTTTATGCCAGGTAAAGCTTTGGGAAATGTCTATTTCAAATGCTCAAGTGCTGCTACAATGATAGGTTTAACAGAAAAAATTACTGATGCATTTGAAGACAACATCGAGTATACTCTAGTAGCCTTGGTAACAATAACAATTTTATCACTAGTTAATATTCCATACAGATCCACACATGTCTATCTCTAACCAAAACAATTTTTTTTCCTAGCTATGGTACCTTCTTTTCTTTTTCTTATAGCAATATATTAATGCATTGCTGGTTATAAATATCAAGAATTTATAAACATGGCTGATTTAAAGACATATCTTCAGATTCTTTGTATTAGCTGAAAAAAATCAAACCTGTCCCTTTCTTGCAATATCATTGCTCAGGCTTTCTGCAAAGTCCAACAGTGGTTAGAGGCATGGCTTTCTACTCAATTTCCATTTTGAAAGTGGGACCTAGAGACTTAGGCTTAAACCCTTCATATCTTTCTGTGACCCGTACACCAATTAAAGGAGTATAACCCAACCCCATGGGAGCTAGCTTTTCAACTCTTTTAATAGAATTTGTGAGTCCTCAATAGAAATTGAGAGAGAGGAAGAAAAAAAGACCCTGAATTAGTCAGGCACATTAGACGAAAAATATTTCAAGTCATGACAAGCAGGTGCATTTCATGTTTCTCTAAAGGTTTTTTTCATTTCCTGTTACAAAAGAGCCAGATAAATACATTTTTATACCTTGGGATGATATAATTTACTCTTGCTTGATAAACATTTACAGTTAATATAAATGTGGTTAATTTTGCATAAGTTCTGTGTGTCACAACTGAGGCCCTCAGAGTCTACAATCCTTTTTTCTCCAGACTCCAAAAAGAAAGGTTCTTGCATACAGAAAAAATCTCTGCTGTTTCCTTCTCCAGCTTTTCTGTATCCTTTATAGAACACAGCTCTCTCCAGGAGACAACTATTTAGAACTAAACTATTTTGATGTAATCGAAAAGGCAGCCAAGCCCCTCCAGTACCCGCACACAGTCACCCCAAAACTTCTAAAGTTCTCCAAGTCTGTGAAGTCTGAACAGTAGTACGTTTATAAAGACTTACACTTATTGTTTGAAACCAAAATAGCCATCCTAATTCACCTCAAGAAACAGAGCAATTTAAAAAACTGAAGTAATAATTTCCTAGATAAGAGAACTTGCATTCACTCTGTAAATCTGCGGCTGAGAAAAAAGAGATCTCCTGAGATGCAGACATCTCATCAAAAATTGCATTACAAGATCTTTTACTTCACACTGGGATGTTTGTTCCTTAAAAACGTTCAAGTCCTCTTATGTAAGTAATGTGAGTCTTGCAACAAAACCTGTACCGCCTCCCAAGTGGCTCCATATCACCAGTACCATTCAAAATCTGAGAAGGAGATCTTCAAGCCATTTTTATTGTGATATGGCCAGTAAATACCTACATTTTTGTTTAATTGGCTTCTTCATCTTCTAGAAAAAGCAGTAAAAAAGCCACCACGAACTTTTTGCATTTGTCCTTTGGACAGTTTATCGAAATCTCTAGTCTTAACACCACTGCATTCTAACACACTTATCAACAACATTTGGAAAGGCATGAACAAATCTTTAAATGTTGCTTCCACATTCTTCATTTTTTACCATCCCTCACTATTTTCCTACACATCAGCAGCATGCTTCAACTTGTCAATTTGTGAGAAAGAAGTCTTCTCTGAAAAAAATATATCGGTTTGTCTCACTTCCTACATTGCTTCTGTTGCTCTTTGACAGACCTTTCTTACATTTTGTGTATTTCAGCTACCTTTACTAAAACTGAACACCCTTTTGCATTGGGAAGAATCTGAGTTTAAGTTTGAAATTAATTCTACTGAGAAGTGACACCCACCAAGATCTCAGCAGTGAGGAAATTTTGCAACACACAGAAAATACTACAGCAACCAACACAGTATCTACATTAATGCTATTTTGTTTCTATTTTTGGCCTTGACATTGAATAAAATCACTGTAGCAGACACATTGTTGAGCCCACAGATTTTTTCACGCATAATGTTTTTCAACTTGCGCACAACTGATCACACTCAACTTATCAGAAAGATTTGCTGAGCCAGATGCTTCCAAGCATTAGTAGCCATACTGATTTTCAGAGGTAATTTAGAATGAAGAATTTTTGGTTTTCATAAAGCCAGATAAAGACAAGTACTTTTGTTCTTGATTCTTATATAATCATGTCATCAAAAATGGCCAGATACAGCAAGCACTACCAGGTATAAAAATGACCATCCAGAAATAATCAACAAGAATAAACTAAGCAAGAGGAGAAGAATGGAGGAGGTCATCCCTTAAAGAAAAGCTCAAGCAGTTCTCTAGAAGCTGTGGAGGAAGATACTACAGTTTAGCAATACAAGAATTCCCATGAAGGAAAACTACTCAAAATTCTGCTTTCCATTATCAAAGGAAATCATTCATCCACAGACACTTTTGATATCACTTTTTTTTTTCATGTTGCAAAATAAATTACTTCTCCAGTTCAGATAAAGAGTCATAGAACACTCCAAGTTGGAAGGGATCCACAAGGATCACCAAGTCCAACTCCTGAAGCCAATGAATAGACAATGAGGAGTGTTCTACATGAATTGGTCCCTGCATTAAACATTAATAGATATGAAGAATAAAAGGGAACAAACTTTCAAGTCACTATTACTGCTGGTGATAGGAAGAGAAGTTGAGCCTTTCTCCTTAAATTCCCTTCCCATTAATGCAGGAGGTAAGTGCAACTTTGCACCATGTTTGATCATGTCAATTTTTTCCTCAAGAACACCTTTTGCAGTACCAAATTACAGTCTATAAAGGCACAAACTGAACAAGCCAAAGGCACAGAGCACAAACACCCAGGAAAAAAGATTTCAAAATGCCAAGTAATTAAAAAAAAAAAAAAAAAGAAAAATATGGAATTTAAAACTCCCTGACAGAAGATACATGGGACCAACTCTTACAAGGTGACAATTTTTAAAGTAACAAACTAATACTGTAAAATAACAAAACTTTGCTCTTATTATTTTGGTAGAAGCTCCAGAAAATAATTTGAAGTTTAAAAACTGATGCAGTAACTAGTTTTAAGAATGTCCTTAATATTAACAACAAGCACAGAAAGGACTATACCTTTCTCATGCTTTTGGAAGCTGCTGATTTCAGCTACCCATTTCCACTTTGAAATGGTTGTTTTTCAAGGTACTTTCCTCACAAATACCACAGAATGTGAACTTGTTGATCAGTTAGACCAAAGAATCATGTCTTCCAAAATCATCCTAATTGTAGCAGCAACTGATATTGTACTACGTAAAGTCCAAAACTCTTCTTTGAGGCACAGTTCATGGCAGAGCCTGAGCATCAGCAGTTGCCAAAGGAGGCTCCAGATACCATCTGTGCTCCTCCGGAGGCTGTTCTGGCTAGGAGTAGGAGGTGATCCACTATATTCACTACCTGTAGCCCCTGGAGCTTGCGCAAGGAACATCTGCTGATACACAGAAATTTCTAACTTTCTCATCAAGTTAGACTGCACATGAAATGAATGTCTGAACAGCAAAAAAAAAAAAAAAAAAAAAAAAAAATTACACAGGGAGGAGAAACATATGTGAACTGGAAAATGTGTTACGTGTATCAACCTAGTTTGAGGACTTGACACAAAACTTGAACTCAGAAAATCTTGAGTTGTGATCTTGGCATGCCCAAATATATTTAATAAGTACATCTTGGAGTTTTGAAACTAGTTGTGCTCAATTCTCTATGGCAGATTGAGAAACACTGAAAAAGATAAATGTTTTATGCTTAAAAAATTATGACTTGAGTGGGACTCATAGAGCCACTCAATAACTGCTCGTGAAGCTTCCCTGGATGCTGACCTTATTTTAAAATGTTAATCCTCCAAAAAATGAAATTCAATGAAAAAACATCCCAACTACAGAATTCCTAGTAACTCTCAATATAATGCTGTTATCTGCTGTTGAAAGACATAATTTTTTTATTAAGAAAGAAGCAGTTGTTACTAACAGAGTACGAAGAAAAGTCTTGAATACAGGAACATGTTTTTCTGCATAGTTCTTTTATTGATTTGTGTTTGTTTGGAGGTTTTTTTAATATAAAGATAAGGTAGAGCAATACATCTTTTAATGCCATGTAAACTAAGACAACAAAGAACATAACTTCAGAACATTTTCTTAAGTTAGTGCTTTCAGAGGTTTGTTTTACACTGTTATTTTTATTCTAAATCAAGGTCACTGTGTTTGGCTAACCCAGCTGAGCTAGGTGCCACTTGCTCCTGTACTGCACAGGTATCTCTAGACTGTCTCCTGCTCTCACCACAGGAACCAGTTTCTACTCCACAATGCGTGGAACTCAACGAGCCAAGCACACAGAAGAATATGATTTTGGCTCAGCATTTGATCCACCAGTGCCAAATTAAGAACGAAAAATACATTGAAAGGCATGATATCCAAATGAAAGTTGCAACATTGCTTCGTCTATACCAGTTTACTCCCTTTTCCTTTCTAGTATCAGAGAACTAGGATTAGCAAAGACCTCAGGAAAAAACTCAAATTTCGTGTTTTGAGTAGAACCAATGAGCCTCTTCACAAATGTCATGGCAAGTCGCTATTTTGCATCACCTCACTCTTCAGACTGCACCCGTTAGAGAGAATGTCAACTGTTGCAACCTAGGCAACATTTTTTTTTCTTTTTCTAAACTCCTGGTAAGTCTGAATGGATTTCATTTTCTCGAAACACTCATCTTCTCTGTTCAGGAAACAAAGTTTTTTGGTATCCCTTTTCACTGAAATGGCATTTCAGAAGTGCAAAAGTTCTCTTAGGGCAGCTGTTTTTTCTGTATTTGACAACTAATGATCATTTACTTTCAGCTCCTGGCATCCAACATTACAGCAAGCTGCTCCAACATCTGGCTGCACCTGGAACAGGGAGTTCATGCTCTCTTCCTGTGCCCTTAGCAAGGGCTGGCTATCACACGGCTTGCCACTGTTCACAGCTTGCTATTAAAGACACATAATATTTTTGAAAAGAAAGTAGCTTCTTGCTGGCTTCCTTTCCTGCACCAGATCACAAAGGGATGGGAGGAACATAAACTGTTTACCTGTAACATAAAACTGCAATTTCTGAGTACAGCTCTCTGGTACTCTGATGACCAAGCCCTGTACATCATAACCCTCTCAGTGTGAAATGTAATGTCAGAAGCCAAACCTCTGTAGGCTTTTACTTATTTAGCTGTGTTTTGTGGCCTGGCACTCGGGAAGATTCATTGTCATTTCAAACTTTTTTCCAGATGTCACAAGGCACAGCCATGACCTGCGGCCATATTTTCTGCTTCCAGCAATACCAGAGGAGCTACAGCCACCTGGCACATTTGGACAACCAGAGGTGCAGGATGTGAAAGTTCTGCAAAGATCTACAAATTTCTGGAGAAAATGAGTTCTTAAAGTAAACAAAATAATGAATACCAGCTGACGAAGAAAATTAAGTCACTGATTTGGGATTGCTTAAGTATATCCCTGCTCAGGAAAGCCTTTAAGCACATGCTTAATTTCCACATCAAGTTAAGCCCCGTGTGTTAATTCCTTATACCCTTACATAAAGATCCCAAGGCCAAGCTCCCACTTCTGCGTCAACAGAACATGAAAGGCTCTGCAAGACTCCAGTGTCTATTTCAGACTCAGAGTAAATGTTTTTTAATTACTGTCAATGCTACCTGCTTCATCTGCCCGCTGCGAGTGCTGCACTTAGTGGCTGCATCCTTCAGAGTGGCTTGGCTCACTTCGGTATTCTCCAGACTACACAATGAAAAATTTCAAAATACTGGATTTTAAGGAGAAAAATGAGTTTCGGAAGAGCCTGTAATCACAGAAGCTGAAGGCCCACCCACAGTCAAAATGAATGAGCATCAAAATCCCACAGCAGACATCCTTTCAAAAAGATAGCATGAAAGGTTATGGTTTTCCGATATGATTAGTGTTTTAATAAAACTCTTCCTAGTTTCAAAATCTGTCCTTGTAACTGCACTCTTTTGCTCAGATAATTTTTCATAAATTGGTATTTAGTCAAAATTACTTGGTAGTGTACAATATAAAGGGTCTAAGTAACAAGGAACTGAGCTAAAATATAATTAATTTTCCCATCTAAGAGAATGACCTTCATAATTCACTTCAGGCTTCACCTCCAGAGTTGTCATGGCTCATTTCCTCATTACCAAAATTAGATTTTAAAACACTACTGTCCTCCATAAAGTACACTTTGTCTCTGATTATACAAAGAGAGAGAGGAGTGCGTATAAAATTATTTGAAGCACACAAATACCCAGTTGCCTCAAACACAGTACTTACTATGACTACAGTGGCCAAAGAACTAACAGATTATAACAAAACCAGCTTGCAAATGAAACAAAATATTTTTGAGAAGAGAATGAAGAAGTGCAAGGAAAGCTAAAAGGGGAGAACTAAATTAAGAAATTAATTTATTAAAATTAATTAACTCTATTGACTTTTAAACAAGCACTGACATAGATAGATGCAGCAAATATGGATCTGTAAGGAGTCAGATCCATGTTTGTACCTAAACAGTATGGTGAAACAAGGACCTGGTGACTTTCACTTAATTCTTAGAATTTGGCCAGCAGAAAGAAAAGCAAAATCTCCAATTAACACTATGAGAGGACTCAGGAGGACTCAATAGAGCAGAAAACAGCTGAATGCAGCAGTTCATGGCTTGGTAGTTGCCACAACCTGCTGCAAGCTTGCAGGCTGTGAGGCCTGTCTGGGAATATACATGTCTGGATGGGCAGTGATGATTGACTGCTCTAGTAATTTTAGTGGACACTATTCACAAAAGGTTGAGAAGAAAATCCAGAAAGGGTGTCCATTACTTACTTAAGGAGATTACTTTAGGGGACTAATAGCTCAGGGTGCTAGTTAAATAATTGACATCTAGGAAGATGAACCATCTCTCATTTCCTTTGTCTCTATGCTTTTGTTTGTTAAAATACCCCAAAACCCTCCAGGCGCAGTGGCTTTAAACGTTTAAACGTACTACTGATATTATTTAATCACATCACAATCTGCATAGCTCTCTTAAAAGTAAACGCTTAGCAGTGTGTCAGAGTACATTAACACAGCAGACTGAAGCTCTGTGCTTAATGTATGAAAACACATATTGGGCACTTGTGAATTGCAAGTGGAAACATGTCTATTGAGAAACCAGAAATGATCCAATCTAGGTTTGCAGAATAGCAGCCTGTCCAGCTTTTCCTTTAGTAATGTGATAAAATTCACTCTGCACCTCACCATCAAAAGGCATCACATTTGTCCAGTGTGTATTTATTCATTTATTTGATCCACCTTTATAAAAGGGGTTAGAGGTTAAAAGTCTCACAGTCACATGCTTTTCAAGCAACAGCCTAGGAAGGAACTTCTTGCAAGCCTATTAAAATTCTTGCCTGTCATTTGAAAGTGGAAGCTCTGATAAAAATGTCAAAATCTGCCATAAAAATTAAGTCGAGCCAAACTTTGGCAACTGAAAATGGTAAATGGCATCAGCGTTAGGAAAATCAGTCCTGCTGTTCTCAAGTCATCAGAAAGCAGAGGGGGGGAAGAAGGACCCCAGAAAAGTAGCGTGGTAGGTAATGCAAAGTCTGAAACACCAAAGTCCTCGGTTTGATGTGTGGCCCCACATAAGCACCTTCAGTCACAGCGTTGCATTTGAATGCTGCAATGCATTGCAGTGTAACGGGGGATGTTACCAGGTCTCCTGGTCACCTGAAGAAAAGTGGTTTCCATAGAAACACTAGTATTCTTTCCTTAAACCGCAGCAAAGACATGCAGCATTCATAAAGTGTACATTCAGTGGGGTTTAGGTACTCTGGGAGACAAAGTGGATAATAGCACCTAAAGAAAGGATGGCTGGATCTTGCCCTAGCTTGCACTGGAGTAAGCCTCTTTCCTCCCCTCTTTGGCTCAGCAGTTTGGAAAGCCTATGGCAGAGAAGGCTGTTCAACCACCTTAATATCTATAGCTTAATTTCTCACATTGCTTAAGCTATCCTGAAAAAAGCCATTCTTGGTAGACTGATTTTTTTAAAATTTCTTTTTTTCTATTTAAATTCATGTGGATTTGGGGGACTTTTTCAGAGCTGAATATAAACAATTTTTTAAATTTTCAAGTATCTGAAAGTCTAGTGCAGCTTACAGCTGCCAGATTTTACTTTTAAACTGGAAACAAAGATAATGGAAGTTGTCTTACAACCAAAGAAAACATTGTTACAGAAAGAATTAGGAACTGGAAAACTTGGAGGCTCAAAATCCAAAGGCTGGAAAGCGATGGAAGTCTTGCAATTACTGTATCTGCTGTACCACTCTGAGGCCTTTGTGAGAATAAATCTGGTCTCCTTTCACAGCCTGCAGTATGCTCTGAGTAGATTACTTCCGGGCAAAGAAAGGTTACAAAAGCTTTGAAATTGTTGATGAAAATATGTTAAAAGTGCATCCTGCTCATCCTAAACTAAGCCTCTATTACATGTCCCTTTTTTAGTTCCATCAGTGCTCACTCCTCCCTTCTCTGTGATCTTCTCCCATGCAACCACTGCCTTCTCAACTGTCAGGATGTTATCACCAGTGTAGCAACATCTCTTTTCTTAAGCTGTCGACACTTGGACTCCCATGGTACATTTATGCAGATTGGAGATCTGATTGATTTTGTGAGGTTAGCAAGACTAAAATGAGAACAAAGGCTGTGTAAGAGTAGTAGGCTCCTCACCCAGTACTTTGAGAACAGGGCCAAGTGCTGCAACTGCTGGTACATTATGAGAAAGAACAGAGGACAGGTAATTCAAACAATCTCCCACCGTATTTTCTGAAGTGCTCACGATACAAGAAATTTGCAATTGCAAACACTTCCAACAGTTTCTGATTTTACAAAGGACTTTTATATCATTATTGAAATGCTTCTCCTCCTCTTCTTCCTTGACTTTTTATAGCTCAAATCCTGCTTGATTTTTTTTCCTCCTCAGTATATCTTTTTGCATCAAAATCCATTTTACTGGGAAATAAAAAAGCATATTGGAAATAAAATGGAGGGCCAGTGAAGAAGTTCAACCCTGTAAAGATTTAATCTCAAACTGAACATGTACTGGTTAATAAAAAGTACAAGGAAGGCTCAGAAATCTGAAGAAAAAAGTGACACAAAGTGAAAGAAAGTTTAGCAGGCCATGAAATCTGTGGATTTAAACAGATTTCTATGGTGATCAGAGAAATGGGAAAGGACAACCTTATTACACTCATCTAGTCCCAAAGGCCAAAGCAGATGTATCCATCAGGTTGTAATTTCTGACCATAAAACTTTGCTTGAATAAAATCCTGCATGTGACCTTCATACATATTGCTGCCCTACAAACCTCTGTTACTCTACAGCTGAATCCCATTTAGTTATGACTCACTGCCTTATTTACTTCACTGATCACAATAAGCTTTCAAAAGCCATTACGAAGGCTTGAGTTGGTGTCTGTAAGCATACTCTGGTGACTAGCCTGAATGACAAAAAGGTTGGGTTAGGAAAAAAAAAGAAAAATAAGCCTCACATATTTCTGATTGCAATAGGAAAATGTGTCCAGCAAAGCTAATTTCAAACAACATCAGTCAAATCTATTTGTCATGTGTTATAGGTAACCTATAGAAGAAAATACTGGATTACTGTAGAATTATTTTTCAAGATAAGTAAAATGTGATATTGTCAAAAGAAAAAAAAAAAAAAGAGTTAAGAGAAAGGAGTAAGATTAAAAAAACCCCACCAGCACTAAATGAAAAGCACATATTTGCCAATGGATCTCCAAGGTTGACGCACATCTTTGGCCGAGCTCTGACTACCTTCCAGATGCTGTGGATGCCTCAAGCACTGCAAACTCCTGCAGAGTTTGCTCCATAACTCTCGGTGTGCAAGTGGAAATGGCAGCATGAGGGCTGAGGAAACTGTGCTGCACAAGGACGTGTGTCAGCATGAGCCAAGCTATTACCTTTGGTCCAAGCTACCAAAGCCACCCCTTCCCCCCACTTGCCACAAAAACACGAAGGCCATCACATATTTTATATCAACCTTTCAGCTACTGTATGTCATATTACTAATGATAAATTAAGGACTGGAGGAAACAGCAGGCTCTGAACCATTAAATTAAAACTTTAATTATTAACGTATTGAAGTAAGCACAAGCATAATAAAACTAAGAGAAAGATAAGAGAACAGAGTAATTTTCTGACAAATGAGAAAATAAGTGTTGTATTTATTTCAATCAAATTTCCCAGTGAAAGAAAAAAAAGAGTCCATTGCAAAGAAATAGAGAAGCATGTCTTTTATAAAAAAATAATTACAGTTTAAGTGTACGTAGAACTCAAAACCTTTTGAAGTCCTGTCCCGTCCCTATTTAAATACTGCTGTAAATTGGAGTCTCACGGAAAAGGAAATAAAGATCATACTAAAACACATTCTTAGCACCACTATGGATCTGGCTCATAATTCCTTGTTTCATAGTACTAAATCACTGACTTGCCACCATGCAAAACCTGACTATCCCAACTTCTTTCTGTGTCTATGTACAAAGAAAACTTCAGTTTCTGCTTTTCCTTTGTGGTACCTGACATGGGCACAGCATAAAAAAGCCAATCACAATATTGTTCCTCTCTCAACCACACAAGCAAGGAAATATTTTGAGACACTGCACAGAAGAGAACTATAAATATTGTGCAGTATTTTGTATTGATGAAAGAAAGAAAGAGAGGAAAGAACCTGCCATGTTGGACATTTCCACAGGGATCACTGTGACTTAGTGACTGGGCTGCAGCTTCCACAAGGGCGTGGGATGCACCACACTTGCTGTTGGCCCTTTCTGTGGCCAACAGAAGGGAAGACTAACTTTCCTAACTTCAAGAATTTCACCTCCTATTTCTATGCACTGGAACATGCCTATAAATTGTCCCTGAAGGCACTTCCAGTGATATTATGGGGCATGTCATTCATAGGTCTTCTAGGATAAAACCACTCAGCTCTGCTATAGTATCATCACCCCAATCAGAGCTGTTAATGAGATGCCCTAAGGTACAAATGGAAGACATTTAAGGGCACTGTAATAGTTTATGAAAAGCACATTCAGAGAGAACAACACAGTACTGCACAGCTGGCAATCCTCTCAAATTATTTATCTTTACATCCCAAAATCATTAGGAAGTGTCGGAGTATTTCTGTTTACATTGTTTGGGAGTTACTTGCCAATTTCACTAAAAGTGAAATAAAAGAAATAATGCAGGCTGTCCATTACTGCATTACGAAAAATAACTCTGTACCTAACGTCTTGTTTCATGAGGTCTTTGCTCATGACTTCTTGGCTTTTTGAAATTCACAGTCCTAGGCAAATTCTTTATCTTTCTTTATTGATGAAAAGGGCAGTTTAAAGACAAATTTAGACCATTTTTAGACCAATTTTAAGCTGTTATTATGGACCTAATGCTTTAAATAAGCATTTTACCAAGCATTAAAAGTTGGGTTTTTTAAAGGCTATTCTGTAGTTTATACTATAAAAAAAAGTCAAGACCTTAAAGAATTCCAGATATTGTGGCCTAAAACAATGCAAACTTCAATCAGTTTATATAAAAACAATTAAAACAAACAATTAATAAATTAAATAAATTGTATATTTTTTAACATTAGGCTCTGCTTCATAGGAGATTCCATGGACCTCAGGCTCAGTGCTAGGATTCCAAGGAAAGGGTCACGCTTGCATGAAACAGACAAGTTTGAGAATACTGAATGTCACACATTGAAAAATATGAGATTTAGCCTCATTCTAGTAATTCTTTTACAAATAAAAGACTGGAATGGCCTGAATGTTTAAATGAACTTTTTTTTTTTCTGGTATTTAGTACAGTGCATTTTGGTAAGCATTTGTCAAAGTTATAAACCACATAATATGTGACAAAAGTTAGAGTGGTCCCCTTCCGTGCTACTAACGTTTCTAGAAATATAATTAAGAGCAGAGGATGAGTGATATAAAGATACAGAGAAAAGGAGAAAGGCAAGAAACTGGTGCAAAGTAACTGAAATATTACACTGCAGCTTCTGCCTGTATTCAGTTAAAACAAAACACATTAACTGTGGTAAAATACTTTAACAAGCAAAATGTCACAGATATGTACGGGCAAAAGATGCAAACCTTTGTTCTTCACTTGGATTATTCCAAGCAAAACACAGGGCCCTTAAAAGATAGGGAATATATTTGCTAGGCCTGTAGCTGTATTTGACCATGTATTCACAAGAAACAGTTTTTACTGGAAAATAGTGAACTCATCAATATCGCAACAGACCTTTCGTCTCCCCAACAGATGGTAATGAAATTTATGTCAAATCTGATCCATTCACATTTCAAATGTAGACTATACCAAGATACTTTCAACAATGACAAACACAACTTTTGCATAAAATAAATAATTGAATACTGAAATATTAGGTCATTAACTCTTTTGGAATGCTCTACTTTACTAGACACTTGCAGTTTCTCTAAATCACTAATAAATACTGTATTTAAAGCATAATTTCATTAAATAGTTTGCAACTACTCAACCACAATGATACAGGAAATTAATTGCTAATTTTCAGAGTTAATTAATGCTATCCACAGAGCATCAGCTAATATCATCCATCCTGGATTTAAAAAAAATTAAAGAAAAAATGTAGAAAGCATCTTAAAAAGATTGAGCTCACTTACTCATTTTCCCCTCTGAATTCTAAAAGTATCAAGTAGTTCCAGTTTCTATGTTAGCCTTTCCAGATGGAAAAAGATGGAATTGATTCTAACCGGAATACTTTCAAAATCACTTCTTTTTCTGCTTCAGTTCTATCAAGCACAGACTGCAATACTTCTTGTTACACAGATCTATCTACTGGTAAAATTTAACAGAAGAAAATTGACTAAATTACTAAATTGGCAAAAAATTAAGAATATCATTGGTAAAAAAACAAAATAAGCACTAAAGGCTTTTTCAGTAGCATTGCCTTGTCAATAACCAATTGAAGCCAAACCTTTGACTACACAAATATTGAAGAAACTATTTGCGTATTTCCCTTAAATCTCAATGTCAATACAGAGCCAATAATGATATAGAAAATCATCAAAATTTACTTTTGTTGTTAAGAAAAATTTGGTAATATACCTTCAGTAAATAACTTTGGCATCTCAAGCAGCTGTTAGTGCACCAGAACAGCAAAGAAATAACAAATGCTTAAACCCCAAATTTGAATTCGTACTTCTAAAGACTTCTTGAGCTGTTTTTCCAGATAACTCCTCAGTCACACCAGTGATTTACTAATCCAGCTCAGAGGGATTTCAAATATTATTTTCTGTTATCGTCCTGCCACTATTACAGGAGCCCAAAGTAGTGTCGTCATCCCTTGTCCAGTAATTGTGGAATGACACAAAGGTCAGGCTAAGAACAAAATCATGTTGGACACAGTCAACTTTCGAGTCACCAGGTTATCTTCTCATCCTTCCTTTAAAACATGTAACTTTTTCAGGCGTGCAGGCTGAAAAAGTTACCCACACAACAACCTATGTTTCCCAACAAATTGCCATTAGTTGCACAAAATTAAATGAAAAAGTAGAAGGAAGTAGTCATCATTTTGACAGTATCTTCAAAACAGGCTGGAAAAGAAGAATGATGTAGGCAAAGTGTGTCTGACTTCTTTATCACATTTCAACAGCCTATACATAGAAAATGGATAAAAGGTGACTTTATAGCTAAAAGTCACTATGACCAACACGAACCAAAGCAGCTAAATCCAAAATTAAATGTGCTATTTGATATTACAAAAAAAAGGAGCCAACAAAAATTACGAATTCCCATAAAGCTAAGAAACTATCAGGGTAATATTTTACATGTCACTGCAAAAACAACAGCAAGAAATCTCTTCAGTTGTCCTACCTTCTTGAACCGCCTGGAAAGGATTGTTGCCATCCACAAATGTCACTGAACATGTGATTTTCTCTGTTTGTAAGATTTCATCATTCTGGTTGAGATCAGCAACTGCCATTCGAAAAACTTCCTCATCTTTTTTGGCAGATTCATCAAAAATCGCCCCTGTGCAGAAAAAAAAGAACAAAAATCACATTTCACCTTTCACCTGCAGTATCCCAAAGTATTAATCATAAGCACTTAAGACATTTTTTGCTAGAACATCATCCCTTTCTCACTCCTTAAGAGCAGTTCTCTCTATACAGAGCCCAGAAATTGCTTCACAATATACACAATTTTTACATTTTGACATAATTTAAGACATAAATTGAAGAGAAGCATTAATTCCAGCTAGAAATATTGGGGGAAAAACAGTTAGGCACAAAGCAAATTATCTGTATAAGAACACGGCCATGAAACGAAAATTGAGTTTCTTCCAAAAGTGCCATTTAATATATTGAATGACTACAGTGAGCTAGGATATACATTTAACATCATGTCTACTGACAATTAAAAAATATGAAGTTCAAACAATGTGAGACTAAGCCTAAAATGGTAGCAGCACTGGGTAAATGAGGTAGAATTGTCACCCATGATCAATAGACAGGTCAGCAGCCAATATAAATTATTTCAGGTGTAATACCTATAGGATCTGCAAAACAACAGTTCCAGCTAATTGTCTGACTCTTGAGGCCAGTAAGTTAAATTTAAATGGTTAATTAAAATAAGTTCTGCCTTTAAAAAACTCACAGAAAGTGAATGTTCTGTCTGTTTCTTCACAACATTTCACAGAACATTGTAAACAGGGAACCAAAACACTCAAGAGGAGCTGGCAGAGTGAGAGTATCCAACTCTCATCTAGCCAATTCTTCACGTGTACTGAAAAAGAGCTCCAAGACTGATCCAGAGGTTTTAAGCTTTTTTTCTTTAAACCATAGGATCACCTTTAACATCACTGATTTCCTATTATTTTACGCTTTCTTTTTGTATGAACTATTTATCCAGAAATAAGCTCCAACTACACTGTTATAGTCCTATGACAAATGCTAGATTGTTTAAAACCTTAAAATCAAGGCTGTTAGATTTTCAAGCACCTTTAAAAGCTTTCATTTCCAGGCAGTAGATTAAAGAGACAGAAGGGCTGGTTCAAAATCAGACTTCTGAAAACTGTGTTTATTTATTTTTGAGGGTCTGCTGTCAGTACAGAACTCAGCTAAGGCAGTGAATGTGTTGAGGCAGACAATGACAACAGAAAATAGCGATCATTGATGACTCCAGGTAAACTCCTGCAATCAGTGCTGGAAAGAACTGACTGCAATTCATTTAGAAGAAATGGCTACTTTAAGATAAATAAACTTCATACAAAGTGTTTACTGTGTTTTTCCCACTGACCTCCCACACTCATCTCCCTGCCAGCACCACTCATCCTTCATGAACATCATCTCCTCCTACAGTCTGACCGCTTTGACTCCAGCATTTTCCCTCCTGAAGCTCCTACCATCTGGAACAGCTGTTCTTTACCTCTCCACCTCATTCACCTGTCATCTCTGTGCAAATCTCAGCTGAGAACATTCATTTTTCCCCTTGCCCCTGTTCCATTTTCCCTTGTTTTATTTAGCTCCATAAAGCAAAGCTGCACATGGCTGAGAACATGCTTGGTATGCAAGATGTTACAAACCCTGTTTTCTCCACAAAGACAGCTATTTGTGGATACATGTAGCATTTAAGGGGACAAAAAACTGTGTCCAAGACATGCCTAAACATGTTTCTAACCTCATGAAACCCAAACCAAACCCACAAAGGCTTCATTTTGGGGTTACGCCTATACTGGTGATAATGACATAGCCCTGCAAGCATTTGAAGGATGGCTACTAAGTAACCAGGGTAAAATTAAGGAGGGAAAAAAAGAATTGGAAAATAATTATAGTAATTAGTCAAATTCTATCCCTGTAGAGTAATTCTGTCACAAATGCTACACTGTAAAGAAGTGAACATACACAGATTTCATACACACACACACAGGACAGCTGTCAACTGTGTTGCAGAACAGCATGGCAAAACAAAGATCTTCCAGCCAACACTGCCGAGTACAGCTTCTTATTCAACAGATGGGAAATGTCATCTGAAGCCTGGCCTGGTCCCCAAAACAATTCAGGTCATTTATTGAGTAGAGGATACAGCAAAGTCCCAGGTAACTAGTTTTCTCTTGTATGTGTCATCATAAAAATCCCCTTCAGCACCTTTGCCCTTTCACTGGCTGCTGCCAAGATAATCCTGGGCTGGTGAATCCATCAAGGTTTCTCAACAGAGAAACGTTCTTGACAATCTTCTCTTTCTTTCACACACAGATATTCCTGATAAACTCCTATGCTTCTTCTCCAGTTTCTCAACCTGAAACAAATCCTAACTCTATCAGCATCTGAAATGTAAGGGACTAGGTTAGATCAAACTCAATGTTGTTTTCACAAATGCTGCTCTTTCTCACTTGAGTACAATGCCTCCACTTTTGCTCTGACCGCTGCTTATGTTTTTATAGCTCCATGTTTCAGATGCAAATTTCAAAATTTCTCCTGCAACCAATATTGTATCTGACATTTTAAAGAAACTACCTCACAGAAATGACATCACACACATTCTAGTGTAGGAGTATCTCCACAGGAAAACACATACAGGTGAATTGCAAAAATTAGTTCTAAACATAGTTCCTGTCTAAGCATCCAAGCAGGAATTAGATTGTTTTCCTTCAGAAACTCAGGCCTCATTCATTAGACTATCTAACTTCTCTACACAAAAACTGTTTTAAGATACAATAAAGATTGCACTGTTCCTTTCAGGAGATGGCAGTGCACAGCAGCACATGCATTACAATTTCAAACAGTGATAAGAGAAATTTTATTACATAATCGATTCTCAAAATTTAGTTTCAGTTGTTATATAAAATTGAAAACCAAAAAACAAAAGAAAGCCAAGCCACAAAACCCCTGAATAACTTTTCAATTGTTACTATTCCCATATATATAATTTTATGTCCCTCTTTCAGCTGTATTTCATGAGTCTATATATGTCTCTGTATTACAGAGATAGATGGAAGGGATATTATTTTTGCTTGTTTTCTAAAAGAAAATCTATTTCAGTGAAAAGATGGAAGGGATTGTTCACATTGTGTTAACATTGCTGGAATGTTTCCCTTTCACTGTCATTTCAGAAATTATCCTCTAGTAAACAGGATTGATCTTTCTAATGTGAAACAGGTATATCAAAATTTTTACATCTAGCTCCTTTAACTTTTACCTAGGGGTTAACTTAAACCTTATGTATAAGGTATGATTTGCTCTTGCCAAGGCCTGAAGTCTGAAGATTTTCTGTGTATTCTTTCAAATACAGTCATTCAACCAAGTCAAAAAACCCAAATGAACAAGTAAAAGTTATCAGACTTTAAAATTACTTCCATAGTGAGACCTATATGCTCTCTCATTTCTTCATGTAGAGCTGGAAATGAGAGAACTGGGATGACCACAGTACTTACTTGGAGCACATGTCTAGAATGAACCCTTTTGGCCATAAGAAAAATTGTTACAGAAAGTAATAACAGCTGAGGAGGAAAAGCAGATTATTTCTATAGATACTGTAAGACACACTAGAAAAATGATGCAACACTATTTACAAAGGGAGAAAGTCTTCAAAATTATACAAAAGTAATGCTGTTCATTTTTCTTCCACCCCCACTGCTCATCTCAACTGGAAGTGGCCTCACACTAAACATGTCATTTCTAACTATGCTCAAGGAGCATTCCCATGATTGCATCAAGAGCCGACATGCTGACACAGCAACTACTCTGCACCAGCTTCCCCCTCCTGTTTTATTAGCATGTCATTACTTTCAGCTTTATCTCAGAATCTGGATGAGGACAGCACAAACATAATTCTCTTCTGGCTTTTTAAAAACCCTCAGCACATCAATAATGTCATGTGGTTTAGCAGAGAATTCTTTGCATTCAGCCGTGCCACCAGAAATCTGTCATTTTAAGTTAATATAGACAAAATCAGACGAATGCTCAGTAAGTTCAGATACTGATAACATCATTAGAATGGTTTTTCAGTGATCCCTTGTCCCACTGACCCATACACACAAAAAAAATATAGTCCAAATTAAGTATTATCAGCTATTTCTAGAGCAATTTGAGCAGTCTTGTGGAATCAGTCCAGAAAACAAAAGTGTGAGAGAAATGCATCATGATGGCAAGTGCAAAGCAAAGAGAGATTTAAACCACTGCTTGTCTTTCTATCAACTAAGAAAGGACAAAGTCCACTGCTTGCAATGTTCTCACGTATTATAATTTTATTACATATGGAAGTGTGACATTTCTGGACCTCAGTGCCCCATATTACCCTCAGAAAATAAAGTACCTTATTTCAAAGAGGAGGAAGAGCACGTGGATTAAATACCATTGTGAATTGAGGTCACAGTTCAATTTTGGCACGTGTTTGATTTTCACCTCCTAACATTGCACACACACCCCTCACCAATAAAAACCATATATGCTTTGCCCAATAATTTACCAGCTCATTCCAGGAATGTTTGGAGAGAAAAGGAAGCAAATGGGAAAGTGTATACATAGGAACTTTTTGAGCAACTCTCTCATGTTCTCAGCAGCTCCTGATTCTGTGACAGTTCTCTGAGCCACTGGTATTGCCAACATTTTCCAGTGCCTGAATCCAATTCCACTGTATTTTCTCAACTGCTGCAATTGAATTATTATTCTGAATGAGAAACTTAACACTGCTGCTGGGAGAAGGATGGCCATGCTGTTAATGCTCAGAACAGGAAGCTGGGAGTTTTGACTATTCATGGCAGATCTCATCTGAAATGTCCTTCAGATCTATGAGCTCCTTGCCACAGGTCCGGCTCCACAATATGAAATAAGGATATGAGACACTAATTTCTGGAGGCCTCAGTAAGACTGGTATTTGAGAACCTCAGATACATTGTGCAATCAAATCTCATGTTATTTCTAGGCCATGTGAAGGTCTGGTTGGGAAAATTTGTATCAAACTCATTCATTTTTAACTACAGTGGCAAATGCCTGGCTGTATTGCATACTATCATATCTGATTTACTGAATATATCCATACAGCTTTAGTAGGCCAATTATAATGGCATTATTGTCAACAAAGAGAGGGACTGTAGGAGTTTTAGAGAGGGGCTGCAGTAATTTAGCAGGAATTTAGGAAGTCACATACAGAGACTTGGCCTTGTGCATGCAGCTCCCATTACCATGGTATTCAGCATGCCCTCATACAATTGGACTCTAAATTTCATTGTGACACATTTAGAGCTGCTGTTAAGTTTCTCTGTTGACTGATAGGCAGCTGAGTACGTGCAATCACATCTGATTTTGCCAATGAAGGGAAAACAGCGTCCTTTGTCTTTGTCTTTTAAGCTGTTTTAGAAACCCTGTAGAAACAGTACTGTAAGCTTAATTTTGTCATTGCAGCATAAAGGCAGTTGAACTCCTCTGCTTCCTGTATCAGGAGGGAGTTCCCAGCAGATATGTCCTGAGCCACCTCGCACATCAGGCTGCAGATGCCAGCCACGGTACAGGGCTTGGCCACTGAGCTCCCCAGTGTGTGGGGAGCACGGCTGGCTCACCTGGGGCCAGCGTGGGGCTTTAGCTTAGGGCACAGCCAATCCTGCGCATCTGGAATCGTCAGCCTCATGTGTTTGCTCCCCAGAGCCTCCCTACTCTGCACCACAGGGATCTCAGCACCAGAGTGCATCTAGGTCAAGCTGAAATTTTTGAAAACACTACTTGTTTGTTCATTTTAATTTTTCAAGACTTTCACAGCTCCCATGATGACGTTAAAAGAGACAGCAAGATAGGCTGAGGAGCACCTGCACCATTTTCTGCAGAGAATGTAATGTCTCCATGTCCACCAAACTCTAAAGATAAGATTTGTGTTTCTACTTTATATATCTCTTATTTCAACGAGCACAGTAAAGACATTGAGCAGTACCTTAGCACATATCTTCTACTATTTATCATCAGACACGTAAAAAAATTAAAACAATCAGCTTAAGAGAATGTACTTGCCACACTAATGTATAAAAAGTTCTACCTATAACTTTAGCAGCACAGATGAGATCAGAAATACTTCCCTTCAGTTTCTTGATTACCACTGATGCAAGACTGATCAAATAACAGAAGCATCAGGCCTACTGTCATCTTTTTAATGGACTTCTGTAAAGGTTTGCTTCTGATAGAGAGGAGCGGATATTTTTCCGGACCATGAGCAATGCCCATTTCCCTGACATCAGTAGCACTGAGTGACCATACATTACATATGCCTGTGTACAGATTGCTGCTATCTCCAGAACGCATTCCTTAAATAACAACTGCATCCATTTTTAATGGAATGAAAAAACCCCCCAACAAACAGCAAAATTATTAAATACAAGGTCCACATATAACCAGAATATGTGGAAAAAAACCCACCCCAAAACAAAACTCCCCATGTTATTTTCTAGGGAAGCCACCCTCCCTACAAATCTTGTCCTCCCTACAAATCTAGCTCTGCAGTCTGGCGTATGTACACAAATTGTACATTACTGGTATTAATTAGAGAAGCTAACTTTTTAGCTGGACATAACAATTAAATCAGACATTTAATGACGTGGAATGGAGAATGAAAGTTTTCCCTGTTCCTACCCAAGTTTAGCAAATGCTTTTTGAATGTACAAACCTAAACTTAGGTATATGAATAGTCTCTCTCAAGTTACATCTGGAAACAAGACTCTGCTGAGCTTCATACAGTGCTTCCAACTTTGTATGGCACCACTTACCCGAACCATTACCCAAATCACAGTCCATTTTTGTTCCTTTTATAAGCACTTAACCCATTTTCAGAACAGCTATATGACTGGAATATCATGGAAGTGATAAAGCAACTCCTTCCCTTTATTGTTTTCATTTTCTAACTTGAAATATTTGAAACAGAGGCAAATGAGGAATTTTACAGGTGTTTCAATCCTGCAAATTGCTAGAGACAAAGTCTGTTTAAAAGACAGTCAGAAAAGCGCAGCTATCATCTAAATACAGAAATGTCTCTCCATTCTTCTGCCAAAACATGGTTGTTTTTCCATGTCCCAATCTCACAGTAAAACAACCGATGCAGTTCCGCTTGGCTTTGAAAACTGATACTTGTTTTAAATTATTTGACTTCAGGAGGGTATCCCACTGTATTACACCTTGTCCTTTTTGTTATCTCTAGAGTATCCCAATCAAACTTTGGAAGTATGGTGGCTTGACAGGTTGACAAATTAAATAAAGACTTCACTTTTTAAGCTTTTCTGAACAGATTTACATGCAGTGGGAGCCAATGCTTCAGGTGTTGTATGTCAAACCTATAAATTATAAGGTGATAGAGAATTTCTAGGTAAGATGAAACACAAGCCTGAAGATATGGAATCAATTGTCTTTGCACTGCCTTAATTTAATTTTAATATGATTGGAAGCAGTCTGGAGTCAGTTCATTTGCACACAATAGGTGCTAGAGTTCTCTGGAGCTCAAGAATTTTTGAAAATTACTGTTCTGACAGTTTGCAAGACCAGAATGCATATGGAATTTTTTCTTCTGTTTAATTCTACAAGAACATTGTGGATACACATCAGTGTCATTGGGAATTATGTTCACATTTGGAAAGAACAGATTCTAAGATCTTATCCTCCTTATTTACACTGTCTGTCAGGCACATATGCAGAAGCACGAACTCCTTCCAATCACCATTGAATTATTTTAAGCTCATCCTGACAGATATTTCTAATTGTTCTCAAGTTCTAAACCATCATTTTACACTTATATTTAATGTAGCAAATGGTACAGTTTGTCAAAATCATCTGCTGAGTCTTGTTAATCTCATTTAAAAAACAGCTGTCATTTGCCAGTCCCTTTTGCTGATGTGTTATTGTTGGCTACCAAGTACAAGAAGGAGGAATACAGAGGGAGAGGAAGGCAAAACATTGTAGTCCTACCAAGAAATGCATTTTGTAGGATGTCATGAATTGGAAGGGACCCACAAGGATTATCAAAGTTCAACTCCTGGCCCTGCACAGGCCAGTCCCAAAAACCATATCATGTGCCATCAATTTTGATGCTTTTTTTTCTATGCAACATATAATCAATGGCATCTTAAAAGGCGACTCTGGAAAATCTCTAGCTAAGTAATAAAGTCCCTTCCCAATTGCTTGACATTCTCATTGACTTAAGGAGTCCTCAAGTAGAAAAGGGGTGTAAAAACTACTATATCAAAGAAATAACAATTGACATACACCTTGTTTTTCTTTTTAAGAGCCAACTAATTGATCGCACAAATTGCAGAGCCACAAAGTATTCGTTCCTGCAGACTGAAAAGTGCTGCACAAGCACCTGTTGTGCCATTGGAGACCACTAACTACTTTTGTAAACGCAGCAGGGCACAATATTATCATCATATAAACAATACATTTTATACACAATGTACCTTTCACAGCGTAAGTGTTAAGATATCTTCTGTGCACTGTTCCACTATAAACTTGATGTGGTGATTAACTACAGTGATAATATCTTCACATTCATTATGCAACAAATGAGCTGATAATAATGAGAAGCTTTTCATGTTTTCTATCATATCCATAACTATCAAGTTAGGGTCTAGCTGTGAAAAGCGTCTGGTTTGGTAGATATACTTGCCATATTATTAACATCCCATACAGAAAGCTAATGTGATTATCATAAATTTACTGTATGGTATCCACATTCTTGAAAAGGATATTAAAAAACAACCTTATGATGTATTTTCAGAGCTTGTTTAAATGCTGGTTTAAAACCACAGCAAACACTGATTCTATGTTCTATTTCATCAATTTTATTAGCCCCTACCTGTTAATGAAAGAACACTTCAAAAAGTGTCAACAAGGATGACTGTATCCTAAAAAATAACTCCTAAACAGTTGTTAAGCTTTTGTCATCACCTACTGTCTTCCACTCTCATACTTGTTGTTCTGCCTCTGTGTACAATTCTGCTTTGTGATTTTTGAAAGACAAACTAATGCTTTAATTAGTCAAATGATGCAGACTGCTAGGTAGAGATGAAGAGAAGACTGCTGCCAAACCATTTCTTTATGACATGAGGCAGCTGTAGCACCTCACTCCTGTAGCAGCTGAACTTAGTGGAGAATGAGATTCCAAATCTCCTGGAGATGTTGTTAATACACAAAGATATGTCTGCGTACACACACAGAGATGTGAAAGTGCAAAGATTAGAGTGTGAGGTCTTTCGGGGGGGGGGGTGGCCGGGGGGGCACTTTTTCTGGTTTTTCCTTCCTATTTCACTTGGAAATTTCACAAGCCTTTTGCTACTAACAATTTAATCATTTCAAGGAGTACAGAAGCCTGGCTTACAAAACTGAAATACAGGTGTTGACACTGAATATTGCCACTGAGAGGGTGTTCCAGGGGTAAGGGATTATTTCTTGATTACCACACAGTGTACAAACTCAGCCTCTTCCCTCTGAAAAAAATAAGACAGAGGTGCTGAGTCATCATGCCACAGACCCACAGAATGGTTTGGGTTGGAAGGGGCCTTTAAAGGCCATGGGCAGGGACACTTTTCACTAGATCCAATGATGGAGCACGCACAGCTTGTCTGAGTACAACAGAGAAGTACAGACAAGTAACCTTTATATACATAGCTTTTTAAAATCTATCTGATACAATGTGTAGTGATATGAATGCCATGGCTAAGAATTAAATAACACAAGGAAGAAAGCAGGAATGAGAAGCTGTTTTATGAGCCTGACTGAATATGCAAAAGCAGACTCTGAAAATAATCTCTCTCTTAAACAGCTCTTCAATTCTGCTGGAAGAAAGACATTCAGCAAATTTACACATAGACATGGAATTTGAATGGAAATGAGAGCAACCAAACAAATTAGTCCATTTTCTTGCAAGACAGGACAGGACTACCTTGTAGAGAGCAATTTATATCCCAGTTGAAAATTAACATATGTAACTTCTTTCACTCTTATTTCACAGAGAGTAACAAATCTGGAATCAATCCATTTCCAGTTTCAACACAAAAAAATCACATCCAAAATTGCCCCAAGAAATAGCCACTTTCCAAGAAATGGTACAAATTACCCTCTTTCTACAAACAGGATTCTTATTTGCTTCTCAGTACAGATTTTGCCGAGCTAGTGTTATTCCACTTAATTATAATTTTTTAATTTTATCATTTTGGCAAAAGGACAACCCACATGGCTCAGAAATTTTCTTTGAAAATATGCAGGACTATGGGCTCAAAGTGCCTTCATGATCCAGGATGTTGAATACTTAAATTCTTTGTCACTTTCCATAGAAGGTGATGCCTATCATCTTTGTATTTCTTATACAAGTTTGATAGAATATTTTCTACTTTCTCAATTCATCATTTACATGTGTGTATAAAAAATAGATTCTCAGAAAATATCTCTCAGACAAGTGACAAAATTTTTATCTCAAAAATTTCACCCAATAAATTATTGTAATGCAGTTTCCATTTTGGAACAGGCAAAATAAGAAGTGGAGAGTAAGAAAAAGTTAATGTCATCCTACATGAGACACATTAGAACATGACCAAAAAGTCCTGCTTTAAATTTCTTCAACTCTCTGCTGCAATTTAACTTCACCCTTTGTTCTAATAACCCTACTGTTCTTCAGAAATACAAAGCTCTTTGAAAATGATAACACTATCATGTGAAATGCCTGCAAATTCGCATTTCCCAAACTTCACTGGAAGTCAATTAAAAGCCCAAGTTCTTCAAAAGAGCAGTTTCTAGGGTACAATAAATGTCTGAACATTTCTTTTTAATCAACACAGAATTTCTGATTTTAAGACAGAAACTCTGAAGAATGAAGAACAGGTGTTTCTTCCAATGGCTTCTTTAATGTTAACTTCCAGATCCACAGTTGGAATAAAGTTTAATCTCCCTAAGATCACAAATACTTTTGAGAAATTAGCCCTGGCTTTGGATTTTTTTAATGAGACCTAGAACTATGTGTTTGGTTTAAGTTATCCTCTGTCAAGAACAACTTATAAAAAGCCATATGCAAGTGAATAATTACTTTCCCATTTTAGAGATTAAGGAATATTAAGCAGATGTGGAGTGACTTGTTCAGACACTCCATAATTAGTTGCCTGTCAAAATTAGAAGAATCTAATAAAAACCTGATTATTCAAAGTACCTATCTTTATTTCTATCACTTAACACAATCTTGGAACACTGATATTAAAATAACAGTAAGTATGTTATTATTATAGCTCCCACTTTATCTGAAAATTTCATTAGAAAAGAGACTTAGTTTGCTTTTTCTTTGGTTGGAGATTTTTAGGAAGAGAGGTTGTAAGTTTTGGTTTGTGTTCTTGGTTTGGATTTTTATTGGTTTTTTTAACTGAAGTGGCTCTAAACTGAAGGTGACAAAAATGTGTTTAATACCTTCAAAATCATTCTAACTTGAACAGACTCGAAGTCGAGTAACTTAGGCAAAGGCTTTCTTTTACATTTTAAGACCTCATTTAAATCAGGAAAAAAACGTAAGCTGGCAAGTAGAAAAAGAAAATAAAAATGAAATTATATCTATTTAAAAAAACCCAAAATAAAGAACCAACCAAGAAAAACTGTGTCATTAAGCATATTCAAATTTAAACTTGCAATTTAGAGACCTGAACACAAATAAAAAAACCTCCAGAAGTTATACTTACGGAGGTATAAATCCTGTTCTTATTGCTGCATGATCTCTACTGATCCATTTAAGTTTGTGAGAAGCCAGCCAAAGTGAGAGAGAAGTGTTTTGACAGCAGCCAGTTGTAGGCAACAGATAATTTTGAGAAAATTTTGTTATTTATTTACAAAAGTGGGAAAAAGAGAACAAGAAAACTTCCACTATAATAAAAAATAGCTTTTCTCTTTAACAAAACATGAATATAATCTGAAATAATGCCAGCTACTAACTTTCTGAGAACCAAGATCAAGGTTTTGTTTTCCTCTAGTCAGCAGAACAGTACCTGTAAACAATGTGCATTTTATTTTCTGTCACATGTGATAAGCCTCCAAGTAATAAATAAACAGGGAAACCCAGGAAAGAAGAATAACCTTCCTACTATTCCTGTAATCACTTTTAGTATCAGCAATTCTCCCAGCTCACTAGCTGAAGAAAAAACATTTCTTATGATCTACTACTGCAACTTTGAGAAAACAATCCCAGGAGTCACTTCAATATGAACATTAAAGGAAATTAGGAAATTATTTTACAAAGCAGAAGGACATGTTACATTCAAGCCTAGAATCTAAATTCTGCTCTCCTCTACATTTAAGTACTCCAGTAGATAGATTTAGTTCCATTTTCCAGCCACTTCTGCCTTAACCAAGTCCTTTCATGGTTTGGGAAAAGAAGAGGAAACTTAGCTCACATTGACTTTGCCTACAGGCCTGTCACATCACAGACATAAAGCTTTAAAATTTGTCTACAGGTTTTGAATCTCACTATTATCGTATCACTTAATTATCGTAGGACCATTTTAATTAGTTATTACTGTATTATTACCAATTAATACAGAATACCTTGAGTATATTGTGGCACATTTTATCTGGGAGAATGTGTAATTACTTTGTCAAATTACTCCAAAAGACTACACCAGAATTCTACCTAATATAAATGCTTTTGCACCCATAACTCCCGGTATTCAAATTCCTAACCAGAGGTTAGCAAAAACCCTGTACAATTAAGCACTCATACAGGGATTCCCCAGCCAACTGTGCCAAACACAACTTGTTTCTTAGAAGATTTTTTTTACATCTCTCATTGGCCTCTTTCCAAGCAAGAAGAGGATATCTAAATATTCTGTATTAGATCTCAGCTGCAGGCACGACTCCTAATCCCTCATTTTTAAAAGCAAGTACAACTTTACTGAGGTCATGATTTTCCATGCTAGATCATCACTGTACAATAATTTACTCTATAACAAAGTGCAGCCAAAATAAGATAAAATTTCTGAGAAAAAGGAAAACTATACTACCCAGGATTTGAGAATTACGTACATGTTGCGTAACAACAGAGCACGTGTACTTAACTGGCCCTTTACAAATTAGTTGAAGAAATGGGACCACAACAAGTGTTCACATCCAGATCTCCTCTTCCTTATCCTCTGTTCCAGACAAAATGTGAGTCTGTATTCAGATATGCAGCTCTAAAATCAAATTGTAGGTAGCAATCCACATTTTCATGAACAAAATTCAACTTCCTGCTGCTTGAGGGGAAAAAAATTCAAGCCTCAAAACCAGTTAATATTCTACAAAGGAAAAGTATTTTTCATCAGCTTGACAGGGCAACCAAGAGGTATTTCCCTGATTCTGGGATCTTAGAGGATTTTCCTTCAGTATGACCCTTTCAGCCTCTAGTCATCCCAGTAAAACATCTCCTGATAGTTCCTTTTACAGGTTGAAGAAAAATAAGCCTTTCAAAGCATCTTACCACTCATACATAAGCATTTCCACTTTTCTCTCTTTTTTTTTTTCCTTTTTTTTCCCCCCACATACAGATAACATAACTTTGCTCTTTGGTCTTAGAAATAGAACGCCAAAAAAAGATTCCTTGAAACATAAGGTAAAATTTAAATCAGACATTACCCTACCCACATTTCTCTTCCCATCCCTCCTTCACTTTCATGGGCTTTGTATCAATAAACTTTGCAGCAGATATATTTATAGCACTGGTAAAGCTGTTCTACTGTCGGGGAAGTAACTCAAAGTACCAGGATGCTGCAATGGTGGCTGGGACATTTTCATGGGACATGTTTTAACCTCCTGAGAAGGCACAAAACTGAGCAGACATCTTGAGCACTTTTTACAAGTTCTTTAACAACGTCCTGGAATACAAGAGGAAATATCAGGACCATTCCTTATTGATTTACTATTATTCTTTATCCTACTACAAAACACATTCCACTGTGTTTCATAAGTAAGGGAGTTCACACATCTATCTCCTGTAGAAGATTCAGGGCTGTATATCCCATAGGACTTCCATTCAATACTTCTCTGCTTCCCTCAACTCAGGAAAGAGCCAGGTTTGAAAGCACACCTTTGTCATCAGCTATGCTTACAGAAGCCAGATATATTCTGGCTGAAGTTTCAGCCTTGCTCTTTGGTTATCTCAGAACAAACAAATAAAACACACATATGCAGACACTTCTGTGCTGATCTGAGCCCCAGTAGCAGACACAAGTTTGGTGCCTGGGTAACTTCTTGACCTGTTTGCTACATGAAGCTATTCCACTGGAATAATTACCTGTCCTCAGAAGCTTTCACTTTCTATTTCTGCTCATCTTATCTCTCTCCTTCTGAATATACACAGAAAATGGGGAAGATGACTGTAACTCAAGCTTGAAGATGCATGACTTATCATATTTCACTTTAATTACATTTGAAAAAATCCCTCAATATTACTCCATATAAGGTAGAAGGGACATCTCCTAGCTATGCAGGGTATATAAATAAAAACATCACTCTAAAAGGTCGCATTGTTATGTTTGCAGTCTGCAATAAGCCATCCTGCATTACATGAAATTCATGAAACCTTGGATTAAAAAATGAAAATGCATATAACAAGCTCACAGAAGGGGAACACTGTATAGAATTATCATCTCATGCATACACACTTTCTAAAAGAAAGTGAAGAAGCTAAAGAACATGGTTTCCTGAAGAGAAATGGCACATCACATATTTTAAGCCAAGGCAGAGCCTTCTAAAAGTGTAATAAAAATTGGTCAGGTAGAAGTCATTTGAGGTTTATCAGCTCTATCCTAGAATGTAACAGGATGACAAGGCTAACAAAGACTAACTATTCTATTACAATTCTTCAGCAGTAGCACATAAAGCCCATTATGTATGAATCTATATCTCAAGCTCCATTTTTTAGAGATGGTTATAGACACAAAGGACAAAGACTCAAAAGTAAAAAAGCAGTACATCTCAAAAAGCCTTGTGGAGTCAGTTCTGCTTTTTAAAGTAAACACTTATGCTTGTGAGTCATTATAAAACCTTAAGATTGACACCTAAGTTTCCACAAATAAAATCTTCAAACTTCCTCTTCCATATGACTGCACAAGAGTTTACCATATTACGAATATAGATTTGCATATTACTTGCCCCTCTTTTTTTTTCTTTGCATGTTCATTTTATATTAGGTTACTTCATCCTCAGAAATATGCAGAAGAGTTAGAGAGAATTCCAGAAAATAAATCCTTGAACTCACATTAAGAATTGGGAAAAAATAATATACAGTAAGATCATCAAATAATGATTAAGCAGCCATAAATCAGTGCTTAAATGCAAAAGGGAAACTATTTCTTAATGAACTCCCATCAGGAGATTATTTTTCCTAAGAAACCAGCAATAAATTGCTATCCATGCATCTTTTATCAAGAGTACCAGCATTTTGCAGTTGTGTTTCCAAAATGTTTGAATAATCAATTGCAATTTGCAACTATACTCTCATTTAAACAATAAATATATAAATATGCTTTAGAAGTATCTCCTTGGCTGCTTTCAAAGCCTTTTTACTATCAAATACTATGTTAAGGTTTTAAAAACCATATCCTGGTATCAACTTCTGAAAGTAAAAGGGAAAAAGAACCAAGTCTGAACGCCTTGGTGCTGGCTCTACTGCAATGCAAGTAAGTACCAGATTAGCTTCAGATACTGAAAATATCTGTTTTTAAAAAAAATACCATTTCAATAAAATAAGAGCCTGTAAAGCATTTTGGTTTTTTTAAGCAGCAAGCTAAAAAGCAATCATGATAATCACTGCAGAGAGGCTAACCTGCCTTTCACCTACTTACATTGTTTATGTACTGAAACAGTCTGGCAAGGGGTATAATAAACTGCTTCTTTGAGAAAGTAGAACTAATTTTCAGAAAGATTATTTGTGACAAATTTCCTGAGAAAACTGAAAAACTCTGTGGGTTTCAGGAAGAGCTTGACACTTGCCCCATATTCTTCAATAGATTTTTAAATGCACGCAGGACTGCTCAATACTTCTGCACAGCTCGAGCACATATCATCATCTTTAAATAAAAAAAACCATTCAAAAGCAGATTCTCACCAAGCACTGCAAACTCAGTGCTGGCAAGCCATGGAAATTAAACAGACAGAAAGCTTTTAATCAGCCATGGTGAACCAATGCTAAGAGCAGCTCTTACCCCAGGGAGAAACAACTCATCAGAAGATACAGACAGAAACCCTTCACCAGGAATCCTCAGATGTCCTCCAGTTTAGGTTATGTTATAAATGACCCGAATATATTATTATGTATATATTTGAATATATAGTGAATATATTTTCTCACAAATTCTGCAAACAAGAAATCAGTGTGAAAAGAACAGCTCTAGAAGATGCAGTTGAGATTTTTAGAAAACAGGCATGGATTTGCAGTGGGGTTGTAGGCGTTATCCAGACAACCTGAAGTGGCCACAGTCTTTTTGCAACAGAATGCTATTGTGCAAATGAAGTGCTGCAGTACTGCAAATACAGAGTAATTGGGGGTTCACTTTTTATATGCAATTTTCAAGCCATCCCTCTTGCCATATTAAAGGGCTTGGAAGATGATCAAATAGTGCGCTGCGATTGTACTTTAAGGAAAATGTGGCACAAGGCTGCATGTCAGTGGTGAGGTAAACATGTTCTTGAGTGGCAGCTGATCACATGCCCCCATAGGACTCAGTGTACCTGAGGTTTTCTGAACCAGAAAACCAGCATTTTAAGGATGCAGACAGAGTTTTTCCTACGCATTGCAGCAGGCTCAAATACTGTGCTGTGTAGCACAAGAGAAAAGCTCGCCCAGTCAATAGACACGAGGCTGATTTATACAACTGGCCTTTCTCGTGCATGCATATTATTCTTCAGCATTACAACTATTAAGTCACCAGGTTTTTAGAGCTACTCGCTAATCAAAACCCCATCAGAACCATGCATTTGCAGCTGAAGAATATAGTGTCAAGGAAATTTCTCTATATATTCTGTGAGGAAGTGACACTTCCTGCAGCTTTGCTGTCTTTGAGAGGCTGGCACGCCAAGCCTTGACAGGAGAATGAATAGAGCCAGTCATGCTAAACATGCATCCTATTGTTTTGGGCTGTGTTGGTCAGATCCACTGTCAACACATTTTCTGTTTCTCCCTCTGCCTCCCCCCAACACCATCTTTTGTTGCTGTTGTTGGCAACTTATACTCATCCTATTTGATTCAAGAAGAATATGCTGCAAACCATGCTGCATCTGCCAGAGCCGCTCTTTTAAAGAAACACATGCACATTTGCTTAATTTTTATTTTTTTCTCTAAAAGGCCTCCAAAAATAACCCCTTGGGAAGCAGGAAGGGATTTCCCTTTTGAAACTAAATCAGTCTCAGAGAAAAATTCATTTAATTTCCTCCTCACTAAAGAATGAGTGTTTCAAAAGGTGGCGCTGGCTGGAGACACACCTCTCAATTGCACAGATGCGTGCTGGTATATACACAGGTGTGCATCTCTTCTTACTGCTTTACAATGGTCAGGTTTTGAAGGCAGAAGTCTCCCAAACTTTAATCATGCTTTTTTCAAAGACTGGCAGCTTGACCAGGTGTTTGATCCATAAACTCAGCCTGAGCCAGCTCTGTGTGGGCAGAAAAAGTTCATGGTGAATTAGAAACCTCAACATGGGGACACACAAGTTGGGACTCAAACATGGGCAAAGTCTGAATGCTCTGCAGGTGCTTGAGGCAATTTCTATTCTACCTAATGAAAAACTGCAGTTTGTCTGGTTTTTTTCCCAATCAACAAATATCTCTTTAATACAAAATAAAATGCTTTAAATGAATGAAATTAAATTTAATTTAGTAAATGCTAATTAAAACTGTTTCATCTCTCTTTGCAAAGAGATTTATAAATTATGAGGAGAAAGAAAAAAAAAAATTTTAAAAAGGTGTTATCCTCTAGGAACATATTTTACCTTCTGTGTCACAAATAGATAAATTTCCTGAAAAAAACATTGTCCAGGATTTTACTGTGGTCTGGAATTCTTCCAGATCAGGAAAAGCTTTATCAGCAGGGAAAACAAAAAAATGGGTGAACCATCCCTCAAAAAGTCATGAAGCCTAATTAAGATTCTATCTTAGAATTTAGGGAGCAAGACCTTAAAAGTCAATGACAAGTCAGAAGTTTTGTTTAAGTTTCAAAAGACATTAACCTGACAACTAGCCTTGAGTTTAAAAAACAATAATGAAATGTAAGCACACTGTTCCTTCTCAGGTTTCCCCTTAGGGAAAGCATTTGTCAGGATCAGGAATGCCATCTCTTGCCTTCCCTGTGGCCGAGAGCAGAACCTGCCTGAAGAGATGCTTATACACAGGCACTATGAATGAAATCAAATGATGAAATATAAGTTGCCAGGGTTCTGGCCTACACACATTTGAAGGAAGACTGAAACTACAACCTGCAGGGAGAGTCTGTCAAAGCAAAGAATGGCAGAAAGTCACCCTGCTAGACAAAATAGAAAAGACTGTGATATCTATTTTTTATCCATCACACAAGCTGCATCACATCGCTCTTTTTAACCCTGAAGCTTCAGGAAAGAAGGTAGGCTTCTAAGGATGCCTAGGTTACTGCAATTAGAGAGCATAAATGATGTTAGGAAGAGTGGGATCAAAAGAGAAAAAATAAGATGAAAACAGAGGCCTATCAACCTGTTTCAGGAAAGCTTGGGCAGCTCCAAAACCAGAAAACATTTTCTAAGTTGGAAGATCTCTTAAACATGGCAGACAGAAGTTGAATAAACATTGCTTCTCCAAGGAGAAGGGAGGGAAAATAATGGTCATTTAAAGACTTAACAGGCTACCCTTGATCAGCAGGGATATTATAAATTAAGAGATTTTTAGACTTTATTCCTGCTTTCTCAACCTTATGCTTCTTCTGATGACACCACTGCAGTATGATAGATTTACTAGACTATTTAATCCCATTTTACTTCAAACTCCAGAAATTTATGAATAGGGAAGAATGAAATGGATTGCCAAGGTGTGTTCCTCAAAAAGTACCTTGAGTAGTATTAAAAGACTGGACAGTGCATTCTGCACTGATCATGGCCAAGGGAAAATAATTTAAAACAAAACAAATAACAACCCCCACATATACTTTTAAATGTTTATTGATCAAAAGACTCTCAAATCTCTGGGTTACACCATCAGGAAACAAAAGAACAACTTCCCCTTGGCAAGTTTTCACACCCATGTGCTTCAACTTTAACTTGCTAACTGGGTACCAGGACTGATTACAAATTACCACAATTTTCATCCTGTGGGAAATGTCTTTGAAAGAAACTTGTTATGTGATCTCAGAGAACAACACAATTAAGTGTGGATCCTCTTTAAAGGTCTCCTTAATTTCTTCTTTAATCTTTTTTTCAGTGCTCTGTTCACTAAAGCCTAGATCCTTTTTTGCATTCTCTCTTCTCTCCTCCTAGGTTTTCCCTTTCAGCCTTAGCGCCAATTTTTTTCTCTGCTCCATTTACTGCACTGTTTCCCATATACTCCTAACTTAATCTGCTAAGCTTTTGCATTCCCTTGCAGTCTCTTTCAGAAACATGCTTTTCAATCATACCTATAAGGCCTTTTTGAATAGAAATACAATGCTTAAAAATGAAATGGGAAAAAAGTAACAAAATTAGTCTAATATCTTCTGAATGTTTTCTACTTTCCATCCCAAACATTCACTCTCAGTTACACCTTTAGAGCTACTACTTTAAAACAAAGATATTTAAAAGAAATTGGGACTTCAGTTTCCCTGGTTTCCAGCTACATAATTACCTATAGAATTGCCTATTTATTTTCCATGCCAAACCCTAATTGCTGGGCTCCTCCTACATCCAATTTCTTGCAACCTAAACACAACTAAGAAAGTGGAGAAGTATATAGATATTATAAGATAGGAGTGCAAATGTTAAGAGAAAACTTTATCATTATAAATCAACTCAATTCAAAAACCTACACCAAATTTAAATCAATATAATTAAATTAGGATTGGCTGTGTGCAAATGGCAATAACAGAATAGGTCATAATTTGTATTTTGGCCCTATTTTTTGAAAGAAAAAAATAATATGTTTTCTAAAGGCTTTTGAATATAGTCAATTTCCAATCTCACATAAAGTGTATGAAGATAGGTACATGAAGAACTGTGCAATCTTTTGATACTACAGCAGTATGGGCTAAGTATCATCACTGGAGCACTGAGGTAGAATTTGCTTTGACCTCAGATTTGTCTAGAGACTCACAGAAAAATAAGTAAATGTGTATATGTCCATATTCCAAGGGAATGCAAATGAATCTATCAAAGTGAGAATTCAGAAAGTCAGGAAACCTCACCTTGGATTCATTTCTGGCACATTTGCTTACTCATCATTCAATACCTGAAATCAGAAAAGCTTTAGCAGCAGTTACCAGTTTTCTTTTTCAGAAATGCACTAGGCTAGACTTGCCCCATGTATGAACCTCTAGTGATTGCAAACTTGCCATTTTATCAGAAGATTTTTACCTGCAATAATTACTGTTATGACATTCAGCAGCACTACTAATCTGATGTTACAAGTTAGTTCAATTATTTCAGCATTAGGCATTAATAATTTAACTAGTTGTAAATTTTTTTTATATAAAGACTTAGTAAAGTGCAGTAGAAGTTTTTACTTATTCTAGAAGGATTTAAATGTAGCATTTTGCATCAATAAACTCAGTCTAATTTAAATAAAAGTACTGTAAGACTGAAATCAAACAGTCTTAAGTGCAACAGCAAAAATTTCTATTATTTCACAGATATACCAGTATGTCAGAGACGTCATTTTTTCTGAGAACAATACAATATGCAATTACAATATGCAGTAAAGAGCATCTGGAAGCTAAAACTCTACTTATGCCTGTGTAAAGGCCCCCATTAGCTTCACTGGGCTTTGAATCAGGCTATTACTGCAGATCAGTCAACGTAATTCCCCTCAACGTGTCAGACATTAATTAACATGGCAAAGAACAGCACACAGCAAACAAATGATGACTACACTGCCCAAAGCACTCACCTACCACTGAAGCCTACCCATCAGGTACCATTTCAGAACCTCCTGAAAGGCTTTCAGCCTCCAAACAACATTCTGTTGCTGTCATTAGAGCACACTCATTGACTTTCCTCAAAGCATTCAAGGTTAGTATTCACAGTTATTTCTGGCTACACCAAGAGGCAGCGTTTGGGTGCTGCTTTGCAAACACTGATTCCAAGTGGGAATTTTTCAGCCCAAGTTTATGAAGATTCATTCTCTGCTTTCTACAAAGTCACAACAGGATAGATCTTTACCGTGTCCTTACTCATCCAGCATACAGAAGAAATTTAAAAATGACGTCTCTCTATACTTCTGGAGCCATGCTGCTCTAATGATCACCAGCTTGGACAACCTGGGTTGTGTAAATTCCACCTCCGCTCATTTATGAGCAAGTTACTATGTTGAAAAATCCTAAATGTATCACTAATCTTACAAAAGTCAACTTGCTTTTGAAGACAAGCTTTTAGATTCCTCTAACTCAACAGCTGCTAATTGAAAGCCAAGCAATATTAACCTTTGTAATCAAGAACCTAAAGTCTTATGGTTTTATGACAGTGTACTAACACAAATGTGAACTAATAGCAGGTCAGTCAGCCTATAGCCTCTGTAAAGGGTACCAAGTCAGAATATACATCTTGCAAGACAGATTAACCCAAATGAAATGAGGCATAAGGCTCAGAGCATTCAAATTATCTCATTCGATAATAACCTCTGAAGCATTGCACCACAGCATCCAGAAACTTCTTGCATTTTTCCTTACAAAACACCTTCATCTGTAAATATGTTTACTGTTCTTTTCCCAAATCCCTCAGGTTTCCCTTTGGAACCTGAAACTCTTCCCTTGCTCTGTCCCATGTGTGACAGGTGTGAAAAGATTTTTATTTCCTTATAGGAGAGGATAACTTGTACATGGCCTTAGTAAAATCAGTATTGCTCTGATTTCTCAAGCAAGGCATACACTTGTACACTAGCAGTTTTTAGAAGCCATTTGAGATGGGCCCCATTCACCTTTCCTGTGTGAGATCCTGGGTACTCAGCACCTCTAACCATCAGATCAATACTGCATGCTAAGCAGTTCCTGTGTCAAAGGCTCCTCTGGGCTGGCACACTCAAGACAGTTGAGATCAACATAAGTAATTCTAGTGTGAAAGATTTCTTGCAGAGCATACTTTTCAGAAAATTTGTTTTTCTACACAGCTATCTTCCAGTAAGGACTAAATTACAAAATTTAATCTCTTTCATTTGATTTAGGCTCATTTTTCACTCTCCTCTTGCTTGGATTTACTTTATCTCTGTTTCCAGACAAGTAGCTACAAGAGATGTATTTCTGCAAGCTCACTGCTGCTTTGATTCCCCTAAGTCAGGTCTTCCAAGACAGTTTCTGGGGAATACCTGCAAGAAGTGTTAGATTCTTTTAGGCTTTTGTATTTATCCATTTTGCATCATTGTCCAGAGTAGCTGTGGAAATATAACCACTTCATGCATCTCTTACTTAAAAACTTAGTTTGTCGTATAGAACAAACATGGAAGACCTGAAATTGGCAGCTCTTCAGAGAGGAAGACCCTGGGTTAAAAATGTTACTGAACATCAAGAGTAGAGCACCCTGGCATCTTCAGGGAACTTTTTTCTTGCCTGAGAAACACAGAGTCTCGTGACTGCACGTTCTGTTCTCTGTGTCAGTAGGTCATAGAATGGTTTCAAGGAACTGAGAGCAAGATTTCTCCACTCAAAACAATGAGAGTTCAAGGCTACAGATGCAGATGCCCACCAGTTACAGGAAAGGGCTCACAGATTAGAGGAACACATAGGTGAAGGAAAGTGGCCAGGAGTCAGTTTGGATGCTTACAAAGAATACACTCTGCAATCATTCAAACCAGTTGTCAAGCATACAGAACAAGTATTAGCAAGAAACAGGCAAGTTTCTGATGGTACCTCCTCTCCAGAGGGGGAAGGTTTCTGCTGGAATCCTTCCTGGCTTCTATGTGGTTTTCATCACCATCAGCTTCTTATTGAAATTGAAACATCTTGCAGTTGCCTGGATTCTGAAAACATTAACTCTGATATTTTAGGGTTTTTTTCTTTACTCTAAATGAAACCCAACCTGATGCTGACTGTAGATTATCAAGCCTCAAATGACCAGAAGGTGAATTGCTCTGGGTTAAAAATATATTGGTGCTCTTGCTGTAAAGCTATTTTCCCTTTGTATGGAAAAGAATGAGACTGAGACTTGCAAGGCACATTAAGGCGTGCAAATACAACTTCAACTAACAAGGCACACCATTGTCTATTTGGTTAAATCCTAAAGAGGTTTTGGGATTCTCAGACTGTGGAGTCTAAATTACTGTGCTTGCCTTCTAGCTCAAGAAATAAAGATTTATGTTTCCAGACTAAGGGGACAACAATTCTCTCTTTTCGGATGTCCAGTTCAAGGAACATTTTTACAGTTTGAAGATGTATTAAAAGTTAGTCACAGTCACTAACTTACAAACACACTGTATTGGATAGATTTTCTTCAGTTAAAATAGGATGATGTACAACACACTACACCATCTCATTTTTTTTCCCCCCCTCTATCGTTATTTTTAGATACAGTTATGCTTTTATACCTTCCATTAACTTTCTGAATCTCACATATAGATCCTTATGCAGAAATTGCTACACCTCTCTTTTGAGTTAGGAAGCCAGCTTTCATTTTCTTTGGTATATTACTATTTTAAACAACACAGCAAGAGATAAAACACATGAAATTGCATTTGTAAGAAGACAACAAAATTGGCATGGTGACCCATAATCAGATGCAGTTTCTGAAACCACTGTGAAATTGATCTTTTTGAAAATGACAAGATTTTGTTAACATCCCTTTAAAGTACTACTTTACACCAGTGCATATAAACACCTTTTTTAAAGGCACAAAGAGAGAATTATATATCATAAATTAATGTCGTCGTAATCATAAAAGGGAAGTCAGATTTAAAAGCAAAAGAAAAAAAAAAAAGCAACTGAGCACAAGTAATCAGTCATTCAACTCCAAAAATGAAAAATGGTGAATGCTTACATACTGCTACTTTCATCAGTCCACCAGACTGCATAATTTATGTCCAAGACAAGACAAATTTTGCCACATCGAAGAATGTATTTTTTTCACAAGCTTCAGAGAAGGTAATTTTCTCAGATGACATAATCCTCCATTTCTGTTTCAGCAGTATAAAAAATTAAAATATAGTCAGAATTAGTCTACTATGCTAAGTACTCAAGGATCTTGTGCTGTAACTTGTGTAGTCAGCTAGAATATATTGTTTACTTTAATCCAAGTAAAAATGAAAACCACAAATTGATGTCAATTATTTAGGTGTGAAAGACTTGTCCTTTGAATTCAGTTGCTCACACTGGTTCTGTATAATCAAAATAATACACAATCAGATTCTGCTGTTCTTCAACCACATAAAACTTATTACAGCTATCTTTTCCTACAGGATAATTATAAAATATCAAGTTCCTGTCATCCACTTACAATAAACTGAGTACCTCATTTATGATCTCTAACCATACAGTATTTCAGCTTCCATTTGAGAGAATAAAATAAACGTAAACAAAAACCAAAAAACAAGTGCAGCCAGAAGACCTGAATTTCACATTCAAACATTCACTGAACCAGAGCATTTCAGGGCAGCTCACCCACTGAAAGGGTTTTCCTACAGATTAGAGCTCGGAAAAATCACAGCATTTCCATTTTCTCTCATAGGCTTTATTAGCAAAGTAAAACAGCCTTTATTTTCAAGTTAACTGTGCTGTTGAGTCATGGGTCTTTCCCATTAAAATATAATTCAGACAAGAGTAAAGCAAACACTTGCTACCTGCCAAACGCAAAACACCAGCACAAAACTTAGCTAATGTCTTTTTCTTCATTGCAGAATGAATACAAACTCTAGGAGGGGAAAACTGCAGGATTCACTCAAATATAATTAGCACTTCAAAAGGATCTCTATATCAATAAAAAGGAAGTTTATAGAAAAACCTTATAGTAAAGGGTTGAGAGAATTCAGTTCAAAATGTAATGAGGATGTGGTTTTGTTCACCCTACCGCCCAAATGAGTGTGTAAATCCTCATCACAACACATAAAAATGATTTAAGAATAGCTGTGGCTGGGTTATCCAGAACAGGTGGTCTCCCTACGTATGCTTCTCTGTAAAATCAATGTCAGAATGTTGGTATCTTATCACATTAAAAAAGAAAAACAAACAAACAGACATACATTGAGGTAAAAGGTTTGGAATTAGCACACCAGACAAAATGCCACTGTAAGGAAAACGCAGACAGCAACAGGAAGATTCCAGGCCTGGCGAAGCAGATTTGGGTAACCGCTCTGGGCATGAATTCTCACCGTAGCAAACTGTGGGAAAGGAAGCAAGTCCTTACACACATGCAATCCCAAGCTGTCGGAAGGGCACATACACATGGTGGACACCTGGGACTTGGACTGTATCAAAGTGGTACTTCCAGAGGAACACACTGGGGACCCCCACCACCGAGACCAGAGGAAGGGCCATCAGGACACCGCAGCACCCATGTGGTGGTGACCATCTTTCTACTTAACTTGGCGCTCTCTCTCTCTTCCCCCCACCCTTGTCCTCCCCAACCTTTACATTTACCACTAAATAAAATCCATAATACTGACTTTAGCACGTGGTCTCATTTGAACCTTAATTGGGGCAGAGGCATCTTTTAATAATTAGACCCTAACATTATTTGGTGTCATAAGTGAGATCATAACAAATAATCTGCATGTATTTAAGGCCTATTAACTGTATTAACATAAACCAAAGAACCTCAGCTGTGAGCCTATGCATCATAAAGCAAAGAGGCCTGTATCCTATCCAAACTTACGTGGGTTTATAATTAGCATGTCAAAGTGGCAGTTAATATTACTACAATGAATCTTCACCTGAAAAGCTCAAAAATACAGCTTAGGCAGCAAGACAAACATCTGTTCCCTGAACAGTAAGCGAAACTTGGTCTTGATATCTGAACAGTACCTCCTAACCAGAAATAAATGATCCAAAATGAAAAATAAAAATTTAGAGCATAGATCTTCTTGGCGTAAAAATTCTTCTATAGATCTGCATTAATTCTGCATGAATATGGTAAAAATGTCACCCTGTGGCTGTTTGCTGTGGGATTGTGCAAAAAAGCCAAGAGGGTAATAAAATAAATAAAATAATAATAATAATACAATAATAATAAATAATAAAAGGATTGCTGGAACTCCTTATAGCATTGGAGTGCTAAAAGACCAGAGCTGTCCATGAGGACTAGGAATAGAAAAATGCTTTTTTCTACTGTTCAGAGAGGAGCCATGGCCCTTTTACTTGCTTCCCAATCCAAATGATGATGCTTGCCCCTGTCATAATTAGAACTGTAAAGCTCAAAGTATGTTTCCTAAGTTAGCTGGCTCCCTGACGTTCTACAGTTTTCACAGATATAAGGAAGATCACTGGGGGAAAAGAAAAAAAATTAAAATCCTATTATATAGTGTACTGAACTTTACAGGTGAGGCAACATGCTTATTTCTGAAGAATCATTACCACGGTTGAGCACCAGTATATTATAATAACAACAACAAATAAAAAAATTCACATTCTTCTCAAGCAGGAAAAAAGGTGCTGTTGGTGAGGGCCAAAAACCTTAAACACTAGATGATACCCCTTGTACTACCACAGAGGGAAATAAAAGTCAGAGTTATTACTGAGATCTGTTTTCTTGGCTCCTTCAGCAAAATGTCAGCAAACTGACTCAAATGACAGTGACAGTTGTTAAACCTTTGTTCAAGGAGCAGTTCAAAGAGTCAGTGTGAAACAAACAAGACTCTTATGTTTTCTATACTGATACACCTTGCTTTTCTATTGTACAGGGTTTGGATTTTTTTTCTCTTATGTATTGACTTGAGTGTTTTTGTGCTGTGGGTATTTTTTTCCTTCCTATTCATTTTCAGTATGGCCACACTGACAGGCTAAATTTTAGGTTGAGAAAATCTGTGAGAATGTTTCTGATAGCTTTCACAAAATACTAACAGAAGAGAGAAAATAACAGCTTCATAGAACTGTGCCTTGAAGCTCATTTCCTTCTGATGCCAACACAGTTGGTAGATGATCTGATATTCTCTTGTAAAAATGGACAGGGAAACAAAAATTTTCTGGAAGACCACGACAAGTATTTGAAAAAGCTAGAAAGCCCGTAACCATTCCAGGGCTGATGTGACGCTCCCGCAGCTGGCAGCGTTAAGGAAGTTTCCCTGTCTGACCATCCTGGAGCTCCTCTGGCAGCCACTCTCACACCACCTGAGATGGGACCGAGGCCCCTTCACAACTACACACCCCACACTCCCCCCAGGCTTCCTTACTGACTTGATCCCATAGCACAGTCTCAGACATCCTGATCATTAAAATAATTTAGTTATTGCACCATGACTAAATAACAAAATAATAGCTCAAGCTGGTTCCTCAAGGACGGACCCAGAACCAAGGAGCCCCTGGGCTTTCACATCCTCACAGTGTAAGGGTGGGAAAGTCTGGAATCACCAGCTCCTGCTGTGTCCCTGGGTGTCCGGTCCCCTGGCTGGGCCACAGGTCCCTGTGCCCTTTGTTCTGCAAAGGGTCAGCACTCCACGGCCTCTTGCCTGGGGCTCGGGCTCCTGCCCCCCAGAGCTGAACCTGCAGCTGCACCCCGAGCTACCTGCGCTGAATGGATTCCTCAACGCACCAAACACTGCGGAAGAGGGATGGACAAGGACACTGGCATCTGTAGCTTCCACACAAGGAACACAAGCATCAGTTTTTCTGGATCCAAATCTAAACAGCATTAATACCTCCTCTAGCAGTCCCACAGACACTACTGAGGGGAGCCTGGCTTCTGACAAAAGTTTTTACAGTAGCCATGTGCCCATTCTCAATTTCCCAGCTGCTCTTTTTCATGACAAGAAGCCAGCAGGGAGCTGACATAACATCCAGAGTCTGAAAGTGAAGCACTCTGCCTCCCTGCAAGCCAAAACACAAGTGCTCAATGATTTTTAATGACACTGGCTGCACTTTAACCTGGAAATCCAACAAATGTTTTGAAATTACAACCAGATTTAATCTGTTAAGAGCACCTGACAGCAACAGTACCCTGGATTTAAATCTTGACATGAGAAGCAGTGACATACAAATATTATCATCAGCTCTGATTAGTTTAGTTGTATCAACAGTACTCTCCTGCTGTGTCTCAAAGTATTTCAAAGAACATGTTTTCCCCAAACAGTGCCAGTTCTCCAGATTTAAAGCCTTTGTTTGGACAACAAACAATAGTCAATAAAACTTCTGAAGCTCAAGATGAAAATCCTGGTTAAGACAGAGCTAAAGACCTGATTATGGAGCTGGATCCTTCACATCTCAAGAGAACACAATATTCTCTACCAGTTACCTCAAAATACTTTTCCCTGTCATTTTTCTTCCCATTTGGACTGACAAAAATACCAAAAAAAAGAAACTTTTCAATGAATAAAAATAATAAAGAATTGATTCTTGCCTACCCTATCTTTAAGAAGTCTGAGGGCGAACCCTGCTTAGTCCATGTCTAACCTTGATGGTACTTGAAAGCTGAAAAATTTCCTTGGGAAAGATCTTTAAAAGATTTTTACATGGATGTCTGAGTGATATACAGAAGTAGGAAGTAGTAAATGATTTATATCTTTCTATATTTTAAAGCAAGTCAATAATTAGTGTCTCTGGAAAGACACAAGCCTCAAAAAAAAATTCTGTAGTACTTCTTTCCCCTCAGACAAATAAGCACTGAAAATCTTGTAAGAATTGTGTCTTCAGAACTATGAAGTACCAATATATGATTTAATAAGCAAAAAAGTTACTTTTGCTCAGCATTTTTTTTTTAAATATTCTGTTTTGGTGAACATATTTAACTCAGACATCTGGCAGAGCAGTGGGAAGGAAATCCTTGTGATTAAGGGCCAAAGGAGATATGAGCACTGGGAAGATCTCCAGTGAAAGAACTGAGAAAAATGGTAAGAAAAAAAAATTTAAAATAATCTACACCATCTAGGCTCACAATGTAAAGAAGAATCAAAACCAAAAAAAGAATATGGCATAGAAATTCTACATACCCTTCCTTTTGTTTCAAGTTATTATTAGATCTTTCAGTCTCGCCTCTGATGGGTTTTTTTTTTTTCCCTTCCTAACCATTTTTATCACTGGTCTCTGGATTCAGATCAGGCTTAATGCCATCAGAGGATGGTGCAGCCCTAAGGACACAGTAGTACATGGTAACACACTTTTCCTTTCCCTTCGAAAGAATGGCAGGAAACAAAATTGGCTCAGCCTTTAAGTGTTTCACTACATGAATCACTCTGGGGTTGTGTGCCTCCTAGGATGAGCTGTTAAAAGCAAGTCATCTCTGCTCTTACGTCTGTATTCCATTAAGGCATTTAGTGCTGTCAGAAATTAAATTCAGAATCAACAGTCAAACATACTGTATGTAAATGCGAACCTGAACTCTTCAACCCAGCTGTATTTCAGGCCACGAAAAAGATACTGCAGCAACTTAGTTGAATTACACTTAGCTAAATCTCATGATTATCTCTTGTTCCATTTAATTCTTAGTTACTTCTATTAATAATACAAAAAAAAATTTGAAAAGAAAAACCAAATAGATGGAAGAAAGCAGCAGGGAACTGCTTTTAACTGCTCACTCCCACAGTTGTATTTCATCTTCCAGAGCTGTCTTTAAAACACTTCGACAGCTCAGTTCTAGACTTGATAAGCTTCTAGGAGCTAACAGTTCAACTCATCCCAAAGATTTCAAACTGCTCATTAAAGCAAGATGGCTATAGGCAACAATGAAACTAAAAGAATGCACTACAATCTGGTCGCTTGAGGGAAACCAAGATAACTTTGAGAAGCTCAAATCTGCTCAGACTTGAGAAAGAAAAGAGAACAAATTTATCTTCAGGAAGGACTTTCTCAAGTTCTTCTTCCCCCATTCCATGCTTCTCACTGTATTTGCATTCTATATTTCCTTCTTTCTTCTACTTGAATTAGAGGGAAAGGTCTCAGAGGAGTAACAAGTTGCAGCTAGCAGAAACTGCTCAGTCCATACTTCATAAGGGAGCTTTGGAAATCTCTCTCAGATGTCATGTTGCCTATATTTACCATGTTGAAAAGCTCATATTTAACTTGGTCTGGTTTTCTGCTCTGAAAGTATAATGGCACAGGGTAGAGGTAGAAAGGAACCATTTTAATAATTTGTCTAGTTTGTTTTATTTGAATTACTAACATCCCATGTTTTAGATGAGCCCCCTTTTCATTTTTGAAATTTGCAGACCTTTCTGTAAACAGTAATTAACATAACATATATATAAATAAATATATATATATATATACACACACACACACATACATGTTGATATAATGATAACCAAAATCTTTATCTGAGTGCAGAGACAGAGGCTGGATATGTGACAAGGAAAAGAAAGAACCAGCCTACTTATGAGTGTTCACTATTCCAACAGACTTCAACCCATGGAGCAGGCTTGACTGAGAGGCTTTGCCCACAATGCAATAGACAATTACAGGATCAAAAAGACAAAACACTCGCTTTGACTTTTGAGGCCTGGATGTGCTTGAAGGCTCTAACACCTGAAAAAGATTTTCCCCTACTCTTAAACTAGCTCAGACATCTCTGTTGTTTCAACACTCAACCCAAAGCAGCTTTGAATGAAAATTACATTCAAGCAAGAAGTTGTCAGCTAGTTTGCACCAAATTATGAAATGGCACATAATCTGAGATGCTGGAGTGTCTTGGTGGTCACCCTATGAAAAACTGACACGACACAGAAGGGACTGGAGGAACTCCAGAGAATGAGGCTGAAGGCAAGGAAACAAAACAGACAACACAAATTTTACAAGCTCTAACAAAACTTTCCATGCTAGGAATGGGTTGGGTTCTCATTTTTAATCCTTGGTCAACAAGGAACAAAAGGAGAGGACATGAGATTTTGATAGGCAGAAGTGGAAAAATATTTCTAAGGGAAGAAATGGGTGTAAACGTCTGAAAGATAAGAAATATCTGTGACTCAAAATCTCTTTCCTTTAGACAAGTTTGTGAACAGTTCTCAAATTTACACTAATATTAAGATGCACTTATTTCATTAAACATGTATTAGAATTGTAGAAACTTTTTCATATGGAACTTTATTTAAATTATCTGAAAAGACCATCAACCGAATTTAATTTGAATAAATCCAACATTAATAAACAGTATAGCAATAAACATTGATCATTAACTTAGCTATAATGATTCCCTCTGTAGATTTTAAATAGGTACATTTTATTCCATATTTCAAAAGCATCCTAAAACATTTACTGCGAGCTGTACTAGATAAAAATTGCACAAATACTGAGGGTTTGCTTCAGCATGGTTTGCTCAAACAGAACTAGCTCCTCAGATTTAGTCTACAACTGCATGAAAAGGCCTTTTTTAACTTCTGGGTTTTCTCTCAACACACTCTTATAAAACCCCATATTTACCAATTTATTTCACTTCATACTTTTAATTGCAGTTTCTGGCAGTGTTAGGAAATGAGCGGATAACTTGGTAACAGTTAGGACTAGCTTTCAACCTTAGAACAAAACAGTATTTTTCAGGCCTCTGGGCATTTCAGAACATCTGGAAAGCAACCAGAAACAATATCTAAAGAAAACTTACATACTCAATGAAAAAAAAAAAATCAGAATGCCTAATATATCTCATACATTATTATTGCTTTAAAGACCCTCATCCTATTTTATCATCATTGCATTTGCATTAAGAAACAACTTCTTCAGAGAATGTGCTATTAAGAAATGCAACCCAAGGGGTACCATTAAAATATAAAATAAAATAAACTGATTTCCCTGGGGGTTGAAAATAGTTCTCAAGTTTAAGCCAAGATTCTTCCCCTATAAAGCTATATCTTAATTCTGACGGATTTCTCTATTTGATGGTTCACCTAAAAATTTTACGATGCCTGTTCAAAGAAGGAGTCTGAAAAAGTCTTTGTCTCCTTTCTCTACACAAGGCTCCCTTCCCTTTGAAGCTCTCTGACTCCAGGGCCAGAATATAACATACCAGAAACAACTGACTGAAACCTGTAAGTCTCATTGAAACCTATGAGCTCTGTAGGCCAGCTATGTCACTAGCTACTAAAACCCATCACCCAAAAATCCTGCCCCAAGCCCACCAACAAACGACCAAAAAACCCCAGCATTATTAAACATGTAGGTTTATCTGGCAAGTATCTAGCAACCAGAAGCTTTTCATTACTGTTAGTGAAGAAAAATACACAGTATCAGCAAGCCAACCATCTCCTGAGCAATAAATACTAAATTGATATGACCCACATGCTAAAAGTATCTTTGCTCTGAAAGGATTATAATATGTGGATGAATGGAGAAAACACGATGGTGAACTGTAAATTATTTGTAGTTTATTTATAGCCTCTACCCTGTGCTACCCTGAACTTACAAGTAAATTTAATGGCTCAGTTTGTTCATAACACCTTGCATGGCTCAGCTAACCAGATTTTTGGCCGAAATTTTGACTTGCTTCCTCTTTCCAGAATGGTCTGCACTGCAAAAAGAGTATTATTCTGTGCACACAATAATAAAGATATTTACATCTTATTATAATTATAATAAAATGAAATTTTAAAATCCTCAAATCTTCTCGTGCTGAAAACCTGAAGCTGAAAAATCAGAAGATAAACATACAGCTGAGTGTATGGGGTCTAACAGTGAGAGAGACATTCTTATTTAGCATTTAGAGCTCTCTCCACAAAACATCCTCCAGGATGGCAAATATTAGGCTATCCATTCCTCCAAGCACACTGCACTTCTCAGCAAAACAGAAGCCTTGGCAATAAGAGATACTCAAGTAGCATTTTATTCTCTCAAGAATTCAGTAATACTGCACAGCAGGTCATATTCATCATCACCAACATTTTAGCTTCCTGCAGTACAGTGTTATTTGTGATGGTCCATACCTACATTTGTAACTTTGGATGGTACAAAACTCAGACACACTCCACACTTGTTTTGTCACAACACTAAGAAGGCCCACTATTTAGATTTTTAATTGCATACAAGTTCCACTATTTAAATGGACAAAATGTGAAAAGAATACAAACTAACATAGTTATACAAATGCACCCATGCCAGATAAGCTGAGATGCTCATAGCTGCTGCCACTGTACACAGCTAGAAAACTTGGCCTACTTACTCTATACACATACTTTAGTTATGATCTTGCCTAAGAAGAGAAACAGAAACAATTAATGAACCTCATGTGTGACATTTCACCAGTAAACCCATCATAGAATTTGAATTATCAGACAGTGAATATCATAGAAACAAGTAAAATTGAGAGTATGTAAACAGTAAAGACCTGTAAAGACCAATAAAGACCAATAACATCTGACAATGTGTAAGGTTAAGTAGGATGATTCATTTTGCAGACACTGTGCTATTAGATTGATCAACTGTTCTTAGAAAGTTAGTGATTGTTAACCTGTCACTCTGCTGTTTCTAGAAGCTTCCACAATCCCAGCAGTATCATAAATTTAACCATAGCCATTAAGTACTTGAATGATTCAAAGATATTGGCTCATTACCTAGATGCTGATTCACATTAAAATCGAAACCTCTTTTCCATCAGTAGAGCTTCACAAGTGAATTATAGGTCAGTTCCCTTGATTTAAAAACACAGGGGTCTTTTTTTTCTCCTTTGTACTGAATGAGAACAGGAAAGTTCAGGGCAATATCAGGTTAGCCTCTAACTATAAAGTCTCCTCCAATCCATAACCATTTTACTTGCAGAAAAAAGCCACAAAGTGCTCAACTAGAAACTCAGTAGACATGACTGTGCTTCTACAGAAGTTAACTGGCAATATCTGAATGCATAAGGGGGCACACAAATGCCAAATTGCCAGTTAACTGCATCCAACAGATCAATGAATTTCACTTTCTCCTTCTCTCATTAGTCCTGGAAGCTGACCTGACTGTTGAACTGTGCATACAAAACCTAATAAACTTATTTTATCTTGTAAAGGTCACACAAGCACTCAAAAGGGTATGAAAATTTAAAACACTGCATTAGTGCATTTCGCTTTCTCAGTTTATAATCTTCATGACTGATTTAGTACTATTTAAGAGTTACAAAGAATATATTCACAAGACTGAAAATATCTATTAGGTTCCGATGACAGACTATGGACCAGCAGTCGTTATTTGAACTTTTTCCCCTTCTTTATATTGGCCTTATCTCAGATATTTTAGTTTTGCATCTTAAGCCCTAACAGCACAGAGTTGGGCACACAGTACATGACACATTAAAATTACAAACCAGTTCATCTTATGTGCATGCTATGCAGTTGTGACTTAAAGAATCACCAGAAAGCAAAAAGAAATAGATTAGCTGCAATACTGAGTTGAAAAAAAAAATCAGATTACCCTATCCTGAGCTTGAAATACTTTATGCTTGCCTGGATGTACCTTCCCAATCCTCATGGTCCTCCTTTGGACATTTTCTAATAGCTTAATGTCTTTTTTATATTGTAGTGCCCAATACTATGATCCCCAAAGGCAGATGATCATAGAATCATGGATTGGTTTAGGAAATGGGTTGGAAGGAAACTTAAAGATCATCTAGTTCCAACCACCTTCTATGATCAATAACTGTTGGTAAGGTCATATCCTTAAAGCACTTCCATTATCTAAGAACCAAATTTTCTAGTTCCACTTTTTTTTGTGACAATAATATCAGGATGTTGCAACCTTGATTGAGCAACGCAGAATACAGAATTGTGCTGGCACAAAACGACATGGAAAGGTGCCATGCAGCTTTAAGCCGGAAACATCCTATTATCAAGGGAACTTAAAATGCAAAGAATACGAACTCTCTGAAGGAGAACCAGAGTAAATTAAGGAAAGCCTGGAAGCTTGTCTCTTAGTGAAGCATGTTAAATTAATAGAGTAGGAAGAGACACCTCTTCCACAGAGCAAGGCAGAACTCAAGCAGCATCAAGCAGCCATCATCCGTGTCACTTCAAATTCAAGGGCCAGGCTAACCAAAGGCTATGAAGAAGGAAGTAATTGTTCTAATTCAGGCTGTCAGTTACTTTACTTTGGTGTTAATTCTTTCAATATTTTATTGCTCTCAATACCTTCTTCATCTGCCAGTTGATCAGTGTCCACCTTTAAATCCTTTCAGGTAACTCAGTAAGAGTCTCAGGCTTGGTAAATAAATTATGCACCCCTTTATTTAGTTCTCTACTTTCTGACGGTTCCTTTTGTTTTAAAATGTTGTGATAGTAAAAAAAAAATTATACTGGAATTAATTTCATGGAAGAGAGAATCACATTTCTCAAAGTAGAGCTGGAAAAATTCACCCTAAGCCCTGAAAAACACAGCCTGCTGTGGTACTTTCTACAAGAAAGGTGGGATAATTATAAATAGATTTAACTCCCTTCAAACTGACAATACAGTATCAGAGGCTACCCCAGAACATCATCTACAATTAAAAATACAAAACCATGTAAAAGTGTCAGTCACAGATGTTATTCAATGACTGTCCCAACTCCTCAAAAATGAAGCAAAAGTTACCTGTCTATATAATTATGTCCTCATTTTGAAATTAAAGGTGAAGAAAAAGTCATTAATCATGGGGTTTGTAAGGCTGAGCATATAAAACAAATAGAGTGAAAAATGCAAAAGTTGTGACTGTGGCACTAGAAACTGAAATGTAGTTTTGTGAGGAAGCAATAAGGATCCTTCAGTGGTGGAATCATGCAATGTTTAGGGTTGTAAGACGAGCAGGAAAGAAACCAGAGAGCAAACAAAGCATTCTTGCCAGTTAGATGTTGGTAATACAAGACAGGATCACCCAGAACTGTAACGATTCAGCCATTCTGAATTCCGTGAAGCTTCTTTAGGTAGTAAATACACAAAAAGTATGTGCAAGTTGCATATGGAAGCAAATAAAGATGACTGCTAGAATATATGCAAACCTCATGCAACAATTATGGTCATAACTTTACCTGAGCAAAAGAGAGAGACTTTTATATGTAAATACAGAACCAAGAGAAATCATGCACAACCTGGTCAAAAAAAGCTTCAAACACTTCTAGCATCTAAGAGTCATTCAGAGCCCAGAGAAGATTCTACTCTGCTTTTTATCTTCCCTGATGTAGCTCACACAAAGCTATTGTTCATGCTTTCAGAAGACCAGCATTATTGTTTTCTGAAGGCAAACAATGATTTTTTTCCTCTCTTCACAAACCATCCATGGCAAGACTCCCATTAATGTCAATGGAATCAAGATCTGAAATCACACCTTTGCTGTTCATCCTCCAATGACTGAGTTATTGGTGCTGCAGTTACCAGCTATGGGAGAGGAGACATAATAAGACATAAGACAGCTGATTTTTAATTTTTTTTTTTTTAAATCATATTGGTTGAGTTACTAGCAATAGGTGTTAAAGTAAAAATAAAAATAAAATTTCAAAACCCAACTAGTTCACATATGTGAAATACTGACTAGTAATCCATATTCCCTGCTCATTTACACAATAGTCCTGGGTGCTCTCCTGGCTGAGAGTAAAAGCACAGGAAGAAGAAATTCCCTATGGTCACTTAAACTTCAAGAGCCTTATTTTGGCATACAAAATGAAATCTTCAAAATGGGCTTTCCAACAAAAGCTATCTTGAATTCTGCCTTCCAAAGGAGAAAGCCCCAACTGTCATTTGAAAGCTTTAAAGGTTTATTCCTACTGGGAAATCCATTTAAACAAACATCCAGGCAGAGTTTTCTTAGTGCAAAAGAAGCTTCTGAAAACTTTAAAAATGGCTATAGGGTTTTTAGCCTCCTGAGATCAGTCTTCCTTGCCCAATGACTGCCAATCTCAGTACCAATCTTCTTTGGAACAGTCAAACGTGTAGGACAGCTTGAGAAATGTTCTGCCAGGTGGAAAATATTTCTCTTGCAACTCTTATTAAACATTAGCAAAAAAAAAAAATTAGTTATCTTTCCAGCAACAATCTGAATATAAATAACTTAGCAAAGAAAGAGACATCCACAATAGGAATGATAGTCAGCACTGGTCTATGACTACTGCAAAAGGTTACCGCAGCCCTAAGCACAGCCAGAACTGATGACAAGAATTGAAGTATCCAGAATGCGAAGTATTTAACTTCAGGACAGAACATAAGACCTTGAGAGAGAACAGGAGAAAAGGCCTGATTGAATGCCCACATGAATAAAGGTTGTTGTAAAACAAAGGTTATCGTGTTTCACATAACCCTTTCAGAAACTGACTACTGGGACAGGTGCCAAGCTAAAACAAATTAATTTACCAAAGGATATGTCATTTCTGTAGTGGAAATGTGATCATACTTAAATGCTACCAAAAGCAACATAACCCCCTTGTTCTTTGTAACTTTTCCGAAAAGCCTCCCCGATAGCTTGTCTCAGTTAAGAGTCACATCCTTACAAACCACAGAACTGACATTTTCTTTTAAAGATCTATAAAGAATTGATCTTGCATATTCTCAGAAATTTTTTTAAAATATAATTTTACATCCTTTGGGACTGTGATTCCTATTTCTTACTATAATCACAGAGAACTATTGATGAGTACTCTAAACACAGTTACCAATGATGAAGTATCATATAATGATCTGGCAGTTACATTATTTACGATTTCCTTTTTTGAAAGTCATTTGCAAGGCTACCAAAGAACTCACCATACCACACATGCTAGGAAGATTACCCTACATGCAAAGAAGTCACACTGGTTTAACATTTTTTTCTTTGGGAACTCATATTGGCTTGTTCTTGTTCTTTAGGTTCTTAAGAACCAGTTGTTTGCAACTTTTCTCTACCCTCTTTTCAACTCCTGTAGTAAGGAAAGAGAAACTGTACTATCAGTCATGCTTGCTTTTCCTCTTTTGAGAGATTAATTACTATGTTTGCCCTTCTTCAGCCCACTGGGGCCAACCCATTCTCTATGAGCTCTCAAAGATAAACATTGCCAGTTTCTGAGCCATTGATCCGGTTAGTTCCTGAGGGATTGTAGGTAAACCTCATCAGACATAAATGACTTAAATACACCGAGATGGGATAAATATTCTCTGATTCATGCTTTTCCTGCTCTGGGTCTATGTACTCATTCTACTCTTGACTTTACTATGTTACATTTTTCTAAGTATCTTTCTTTTTAAAAGGCCTGAAGCACAGAAGAAAATAGACCTCTTTAGCTTAATATGAGCTATTAATTATTTCCTCTTCCTCAATAAAAGGATTTATGGTTTTTTCTTTGTTTTCTTTTCATACCTAATATGATAAACAGGACATTTTTATGGCCTTTTATTCACTGGAACTTAATCCATCTTTTTAATTTTGTCTCTGTATGTTTGTGTCACCGTTTTATATGTGCCATTGCCAAGACAGTGCAACTACCACTTACAGTACAGCTCTTTTCTGATTTAGGCATCTCTGACAAAACTAAATTTTTCCTTATTTCACTTCATATCTGTATTTTACATCAAAATAATTTTGTGTTGTGGTTTAGATATTGTCTCTTTTCAAGACCTTTAAATAACTTCTTCTACCTAATTATTTTGTTATTTGACAGAAACCTACTTTTCAATACTCATTGCCTCCAATCCTTTGCTATCATGCCTTCTCTTTCTTTATAGTCAGAAGGATGACAGGCACTGGACCAAGTGATCCTTTCAAATATTATGTTTCTAAGGTGTTTTCAGAACAGTTTCATCCTGATGGTCTTCTGCTTTCAGACTGAGCTCTCTTCTCACCATATTTTAGAATAAGTGTAAAATTATTGTTCCCTTGGTTATTTTCTCCACCTTAGCAGATCACCTTTGTTTGCTGGAAATGCAAATAAAATGAAATTTGTTTCAAGGTGTTTTAGCAGTGATTCTTTTAGCAAATCAGGTATCCTGATACTGGCTGTACACATCAACTATTCTCCCTTGTACAAATCTCTTATGGTAACTTTCCATTTGTTATTTAAATGTCTTTATTTTTAAAAATAATTCTCTTAAAGTGTTTGATGTGGAGCCAGCTTTAGAGTTAAATCAGCTTTCACATTATTTACTAACAGACAACAAATTCCACAAATGTAGGGAAATCATAGAAAAATGTTGGGGGGCAATGAACTGTGAGAAACCTCCCAGCACACAACATAGTGGAAATTTCTATTAATACCTCACCTTGACCAATTCTTCATACAGAAATTTTTCAGCTAAGAAAGACTGCTTTCTACAACTAATCTTCAGAATACTGGAAAACAGTGTTCAAAAAAGAAAGTATAATCCAAAATCCCCAAAGAGGAAATGGGAACTCCACAGCTAACATATAAAAATGGTATTACTACTCTTCTATTTTTTTTGATAGTAGCTGAAAAAAATGTTTTGGGGCCCCAATTGCAAATGCACAAAAGCAACCCAACCTTGCTATTCTTCGCTTCAATGGTGCTCTACATTCAAAGCTAAATAGCATGAAGCACCTTTTGAAATCTAGAAAATTTTGGCAAATTTTAAAAAAATCCCAGAGACTAAGAAATCTATGTTATTTGGTATTCGAGATTTAACAACGAGTTTTTGAATATTTTTGTCATAGCATGTAGTATGTGAAAAATGCAATTATCTAGAAGCAAACATTTTTTCTATTACACTGTGGACAGAGTTACGTCTTTCAGAATTAATCTGTGCATTAGCTGCAAGTAAAAGTGCAGTGTCAAAATTCAAATGTACAATCCTTTTCCAAATATTTCTAAGCATTGCATTTCACTGCTCAACTGTTCAAGCAACTCCTTGCAACTGGATAATAATGAGCAACTATGAGAATTATTTGACTGCACTCATGGACTGAGGCACTGGGAACAATATCTTCTTTCCAGTCATGTCTCGAATGGCTTTTTTTCCTAAACTTGCCTAGACTGTGAATAGCACAGGGCATCACCCTCTCCAGCTACTTGAACCAGATCTAGCGTATAAAAAACACAGACTACATACAGTATTCATGCCATTAAATAACAGTAAAATAAAATATTTTAACATGAACAAGCAGTAAGGTCTGAATCAAACATTACATAAAGAAAACTGAGTAAGTTAAAATCCACCTCATGGGAATACTTGATTAGAAGTGAGTGAAAGCAGTCTAAACAGGCAGGCTTTTGCTACCACTTATATTTTGCTGGATTTAGATCACCAGAACTTGCATTCCAAGTGCTGAAATTGCAGTCCTGCTATGTCAGTGTCACAGCTTTCTAAATTAGAGAAAAGATTGGGATGAGAGTGCCATACTTCACTGAGCAAGAAAGATGTCTCTGGTGCATTTTGGGTCAAGCATTATTAAAATGTAATCTATTGTTTCAATTCACCGTTCCCTTCATTGCACGAATTGCTGTTACATTGATAAGAAAATGCATTTGAAGAAATGTAGTTGTGACTTCCAAGATGACATCTAGAAGATTTCACTCTCTCTGTCAAATAGACCATTCTCAACTGACTACAGAACACCCTACAGTTAGACCTCTGACACATATGAAGACTTTTGTATCTTTTTTGGCTAGAAGTAATGCAAGCAGCAACCAAGGAGAAAATAAAATTAATACAGGTTCAGTATTTACTACTTTTTACACTACTCAAACAATAGAAACTTCAGGTCTGGGTGAATGAAGTCTAATGATACAAATACCAGATAAGGACACAAGAGACACCCTATCAATTCCACAACATTTTTGGGGTTGAGAGAAATTACAGTACATGAAAAGAAATTTTATATTTCTGGCAGAAAAACATTCTGATTTTCCCAGATGAAGCCCAGCCCATGGAATTTATTTGGTACATTAGCTGTGACACAGCAGCATTTCATACTTCAAAACTAAAAGAACTTCAGGAGTACAAAACCAAACGAAAACTAACACCTCAAAAAAAGCAAACAAAAAACCCCCAACAAATCCAACCCAAAAAAGCACAATGGAGACAAAACTCCCTCCACAGTTCTCAAAAAAAATGAAAAAAAAAATTACCTTCCCAGGACCATTTTTGAGTTTTGTTGTTTTGTTTTTTGTTTTTTTTTAATTTTTTGATACCTTATTGTCTTTACTAATCCAAGAAAATCAGAAGGTGGCTTCTGAAAACCAGACATTACTAATGGCTGATGTAATTAACAGTACCAAGATGACAATCACACAAGCCTCAGTAGTTGGATTTCACATGCTAGACAAGCCCTCACTGAGGTATGATAATTTCAGCTAAGATAGACTGTTTCATATGACTAATCTCATTAGCTTCACTGGGAATAAAAACGATGCTAAACTTTATAGATCACTGACTAATGCCAGACAACATACAGGAAACTGTTTGACCTGTTTGGACTCATAATAAAGAAACCATTTCCCCTAAGGACCTAGAATCTCTATGTAAAAATTCAGTGCTGAGGTTCCCTCATTAATTTTTGTAAAATATGTTGAGGTCTGGGATGGGAGCCACTACAGAAACAGTGTAATTTCCTATGATAAAAGGAGAGGGAAACACACAGGAGAGCAAGCTTCTAATCTTGAAAGCAGAAGTGCCATAGGAGCTCTTAATTGTTTACCATAATTATAAACTTATGAATCCTTAAAACACTACTGTCCCACTGGTGCAGCATATTTTCTATAACAGAAGATGAAAAAGGACAAGTTAGGTAATATTTTTTTGCAGAACACAATTTACATATTATAATGGTCACAAACTCGACATGAGTAAACACTTATGTTTTTACAGAGAAAGATAAACATCACACTGGGACGTGCAGAGTGGTGTTCAGCCCATAAAAAACATCAGTTAATTCTTTTAATTTGTGCGATGCTCTCGAGGAAGCTGCAGAAGTGTGTTCAAAAAAAGAAAAAACAAATGAGAAAAAAACCCGCTAAAACAAACCCAAACACACAGCAAATCAATACACAAGTGAGAACAATAAGACCTAGAAAATCTGACCTGTGAGGAAAGTTCGAAAGGAAAGACACTGTGGTGGTAAAATTAATGTTTTATAATTGAGAGATCTGGCTAAGAATGCATTTTACTACAATAATATTCTTTTTAACTAAAAGCTAACAGTCTGAGATGATCTCCAACTCCCCACTCATGAGCTAGAGTAATACCAGGTGGGCCATTCTTACGGCCTCCACACTGTCTCATTATTTACTTGAACCATGGCAGTTAGCACACTACTCGAGTCCATCCCTCCCAGGGATGGACACCTGGCTTTAAGATTGAACTGAGTGTTTTCCCCTCACCTCTTCCTTTTTTCTGAAGCAGTCCATAGGCTGGGTCTCTGCAACCACCTGGAAGAGGACAAGGGACACAGGGCAGGGACATGCTGTCCCACAGTTCTCTCACTATGACCATAGTGAATAAAACTTCTGTATGACCTGCCCTAATTTGTACTTGTACTGTTATGCACCTGAAGCACACAGATTCTTTAAAAAAAAGGATTAATCCCGCAGAAGGAAAAACGGCCATTGTGGGAAGGAAAATATTTCTGGTTTCCCTAATTTCTGAAGAAAACATTGAGGGGTTTTCATTGGGATTTAAGAAATTCAAACTGAATTCCCCTCACCCTATCTTTTTACTTGTATTTATTTATTTATTAACACCTTGCTTTATCTACATAACACAGAAATGTTACCAAATTTTGTGTTAGAATTCTGAAGGGATGAGTGCCTGACCTCCTCAGGTCCTTTCCAATCCCACTAATTATGATTTTACAATGTAAAGTCCTTTTAGGGTTGAGGATACAGAGTGATCCTGAAACATTCCTTTGCCGGGAGTTGACAGAATGGCCCAGGAGCATAAGACTGACAATAACCACGCTGTACTCCAAAACTAAAATGACTTATACCATGCTTCCCTGACCCTTAAATCACTCCCAGGGAAAAACCATCAGAAATAAATTTATTCACACAATCCAAATACTTACAGCATTTACATTACAGCTTACAAAAGCTTTAGAGAGACCTTAAAACATCCAAGACTAACATTTGATCATTTGATTTGATGAAAAAGCTTCCACAGCAGTCATATAATAATGTTCTCTGTACCATGAATATATTTCAAAGAAAAGAACTAATTTAACTTTCATATGACCATTCAAGGCTTCCAATTATCATATCTAGGGCTTATATTGGAAAAATCAAATACCTTCAATTAGTAATAATCCAATTCAATTGATAATTTTCTCATGTTTCTATAAAAAAGCCAACAGAACCAAAAAACCTTGGTCAAAAAAAAAGAAAAGTAGACAATAATTCCCACATTTTCTTTTATTTGGGTAATGACTTAAAGGGAGCTCTTCAGAAAATTTTGTATTAGAGAGGGAATGTTAAGGAAAACTGCAGACATGTGAAAAGTGGGAGTTTCAAGGGAAAGTATTTTACCACAGTTGCTACTAGCAACTGATACATTGTTTCACACACTGTATAAAAATGCCCTGTTTTACCTTTAGGTATCTTTCCACGAATAATAACTTTTGTATTACAGTCTTTACTATCCTTCTACCATCAAGAGCAAAATTACAGAAGTGAAGAAACGCACTGGGAGCTTATATTGGTAATTCTTCAATTTCCTATTCCATCTTTGGAACATATTTCTTCCTTCTCCCCGAAGTATTTTGATGAGAAGGCAGAGTTCAACACAATAATCCTTAAGACAAGTAAATGACACTCAATTCCTATAGACACCATAAAAAGCCTGGTCACTAAACCACTTCAAAAGGCTTTTACTTTCCTTATCTTGAAATTCTAGGTTTCAAACCCAATTGGTCAGTTAAAAAAAATGTGCTTAATAACTTAAGTGTTCATTAACCATTTTGAAAAGTTAGCTTAATAAAAATCATTTAGCATTTGGCCAAAGACAACCATTTTGACAACTCAAAACCAATTGTTTTATGTTAATCTGGTTTGTTTTGCTTTTAGAAAATGCAAAAAGATTGGCTAAATAAAATAATAGAATTTGGAAATCACATAGCTCTACATCATAAATAAACAATATGGAAATAGAAGAAAGCATTTGGGATGGACAATTTACTGAATTCATTTATTAGGAATTAATTTACTGCTTTCTTTAAAAAAAAAAGGCATTTTTTGCAGCACAAGTAATTTTGTATTCACCTATTACCCAGTTCCATTAGTACACTCTGAGCAATTTGGCCACCGTTCAAGGAAAGTGTTCCTTTTTTTCCCCAAAATGCTGCACTATCTCTTCTATTTGCATTACAAAAATTCCTCCCATCTTGCTATAAGTGAAAGAATAGAAACAAGGGGTTGACATTTCTACAGGATAGGTGAAATTCATCACTCTGCTACGTTCAAGACAACATCCCATTAGACCCCTCATTTTGTGAGCCCTCCTTAATGACACAGTTAACATCAATTACTAATTTCCTTTCTGGTCAACAGCCTTCTGACACCATGGGTGAGGTGGAACTTCTCTAGTTATGCAGAAAAAGACTAATTGCTGCTGCTAAGAAGCTTTTTAGTTTTGAAATATCTATTCCTTACAAAATTTTAAGTCACATTTGTCTTCTGCAGAAGCAGGAATGTAGTATCATGGGCACAGATCATGATATGAGATATAAAAATAGGACCCCACAACCAGACAATCAAAAAGAGTTGGCTCCCTCCCTTACCCTCTTAGTCTGGCACCCAGGCCTCATAGGCTTTGCTGCACATTCAGACACATCAGTAGCCAGAACATTTTGTGACAATTGGATAACAAGTGAAAGCACTTGTTCCCAAAGGGTGAGAGACTAAGATCTCAACAATTAAGAAGCTGAAAAATTTATAGTTTAAGCACAATTTCTGACATTTGTTTACCTCCACTGTTATTCCCCCTGCTGTCTTCAAGGGTTCATTACCAAGTCTGTGCTCTCAGCCCTCTCACCAGAGAGCAGAGCAACATAGCAGCATATGCACCAACATAACAAATAATGTGCAGCTCAAATCTCAGAGAAGTCATCCCTGAAGAAGACTGTTTATTCTAAAGGAAACTCTAAGCAGGGAAAGAACTGGGTTAAAAACTTCAACAGAGGAAGCAGTATAGGCTGCTTGTAAAATAAATTGAAAACATACAGCACTGACATTTCTGTAACTCAAGGAAAGTTCAAACCAGAAGACAAACAGGCCAGTCCTCTTTCTGTTGCCTCTGGAATTCCATGAATGTGCATATTAACATAATGCACACAAAGTAGATGTCCCTACTGGAACCTCATTACTATAGTCAATTATTGGTAAAAGAAAAAAAATCCTAATGTCTAAATTAGGGTTTCTGAGCACTCCGCTGATTTTCAAAGATTACACAATCAAAATCAGTAGAGCCTTGCCTCTATTAGATTAGACTGAACTATTGGAGTCTGAGCCACTAAAACCATTTTCTCTCCGAACTAACCTGTTTCTTCTGCCACCAGATTAAACTCTGATGCAGGCCTGCTTTCTGAACAGAGCTGCATTTTGGGATGAGTCACACACAGTTCTATTTCTTTAGCTTCAGTTAACAAATCGCACCAGAGTGCTAATTAGCGAGGAGATGATTTATATTGACAGGCAAATATCATTCTAATTACTAATGATGAGAAAAGAACTACAGAAAACACCCTTGTGGTTTAACTGTAATTCATCAATGATGGTGTAATATAAATCCTATTTAACTATATGAAAAAGTTGTGCACAGAGTATTCTCCAGCTCCTCTTTTAATCAAAGCAATCACTGCAACCTCTTTTACAGACCAGACTTTTTTGTAATTTCCTCTTCTGTCTTCAAAGCTACAGAAAAGCTGGGGTCATCCTGCTACCCCTTTCACAAACTGGGTGCCTTAATCTCTCCTCTGATGTTTCACTGATGCCTACACATCCCATTTTACCCACCCACTGGGCTTTTCTTAAATGGTTCTGAGTTCTGACTTGGTCCATTGCACAGTTCCAGATTTGCTTTCCCTGTAGGTGAGGCTAGTTTTACCAGTAGTGAAAAAGGGAGAAGTTTTTTTTTTTAAATATATGCTGCAAGTGAAGAAATTTGTAGGGAGGAGGTACAGAGATTGACCAGTTCAGGCATAAAATATGGAAGCAAGTAACAAAGCCATATTTGACCCCAGCCTAAAGCCCACTTATTTCCAGATGATACTCGAAAACTGTGTCCCAACACTCTCCCATTTGGTTAGAAATTACTCAATAGGTACATTGATAAGAATTTACTAAATGCTTAGAAAACAGAAGTTCAGATCAATCAGATTTTCTACATTCTACTTAGCTTTTTTAAAGTTAATGAATGATGAAAATAGATTGATCAATTTATCCACTTATTCTATTGTTCAGGTTCTCAAACAGATTGATGCTCGTGTATCATTCGAATCTCAAATACTCTAGAGACAAATATTTTAAAAGCTGAACAGTGATTCCGTGTAGGAGCCTACAGTAAGAGTTGTTTGATTCTTTAAGAAGTCATTATCATTTTTAGCTCAATGTCATGTCATTTCTATTTCACATACCAACATTTCAGGAAAAATCTGACCATAGCATCCCCACTACAAGAAATACTAAGACATAGTTCCATAGTTTCATTGCTTGTTCTACAGACTTTTTTTTTTTTTATTAGCAATCTCCATTCAGAATCTTAATGCCTCTTACTACCTCTTTAAAATGAGCAGGATATCCATCCAAGCACCACTGAACACCTAGGAGCCAATTTCACATAGATTTTCTTTTCCAGCATAACAGTAATTCTCCCCTACTGCTATTACTGGGTTTTATGCATGCCTTGAGACAGCACTTGTGCATGAATAAAAATTATCTGGTTAGAAATTCACTATCGTGTCAAAGATACAGCTTCAGGGATGGTCATGACACCAAGATCACTAGTTAGAAACACAAGGAGTCACATAAGGAAGGATACAGAGTCCTCAGAATAAGGAATTACACTTAATGCCTACTTAGAGTGTTAAGGAAATGCAACCCTGTTTGAATGCCAGAATTGGGATAAAAAACTATGTATGTTTTCTGGTGTACAGTGCTCTCCTCAAAAGAATAAAAAGAATGTGCTTTAAACAAGAAAAAAATAAAAGAACTGAAAAAACAAAAGGAAAAAACCCTAGGCATTGAATATGAGACACAAATAATATTCTAAAGCTCTTCAATACTCTGGCAAATATAAGTTCAAAATTACCTTGGCAATAAGCAGATTGGTGCTGAAGGGATGTCCAGTGTTACAAGAAACTACCGAGGAGCTGCTAAAACTGTCTGGCACGTGTCTCAGCTGTGACAATCTTAACATCCTTCTGCTAAACTAAATACATGCTGAAATCACCTGGCTTCTAACTTTCTAGCTCTTCATATAATTTGGTGGGGTTTAATAACTGAAATTGCAGGGGAGAGGCTAGGCTGATTGCTTGGAAAATCAGGTGGAGTTGCAAATATTTGACAGATTTCTCTTTAATCCTTTAGAGAGAAATATAAAATTCAATACAATCAAGGATTATACGCTGATGACTACCACTGTTAGTCCCTTCTTTGGAATAAAAAATTAAACTATTTCAAAGAATTGTTCATCATGCCAAAAAAGGGAAAATTTATTTTCAAAGATGATCTATTTCATTCTAACCCTTCCACAAGGAGTTGATCATGGATAAAACAGTAACTCTCTTGCCTTCTCTTGGACAATGTCTAACCTCCAAAATATTTCTAGTCAAGTCTTTGAGGTGATGACTTCATTTTTAGCTCTGCTGTCACATTTTTCACCTACACAGGTATCAGGTAGATATATTTCTTTTATGCTTGAATTATTTCTTGGTCTCAGGAACCCTAACTGCACAATGCTTCTGCTCTCCTAAACTAAAACAATACATCTCCATCTCAGGCCTGTCATACTTGGAAAAACTGCTTCCTAATCACAGTACAAAAATCACTGTTGACCAGAAGACCTGAGTTAATAGTTACTTTTTCAGCATCTCTTTCTCCTTTTTAGCATGAGGCATAACATTCTCAATCTGATTTTTAATCTGCACACAGATTAATACTCAATTAAATATTCAAATTTAGACTGGAAAGGTCTAAAAGTCAGAGGAGGAAATGTGAGACACAGCTCTAATAAAAAAATGCAAGGCAGAAAACAGCCTTATCAACTTTGGATGACTATATTTCCAAATTTAATTACAGTTTAGAAATTCCTAAATCTACTACAGACAGTTTGTTTTGTGATTACATTTGCATGAAAAAAATACAAACTTAAATGAGCTTGCACTTGCTTCTTCATGGTCAGCTGACACATCTCTATTTTTCACTACCTTGTATTCTTCACGGAGATTTCACTCACTATGCAGTTCAGGCTCTATTTAGCAGCCAGACTTTCACACATCCACTATCCTCTCTAAGCCCAGGAATGGAATGAGCCATTTAATTGGGCTCTGATTACTTGATTGCTTCACAGTTTACTAATGATCTGCACATTGAAAGGAGAATCCAAATATTGCAAGAGGAATAGCAATGACATTGTGTTTTATGAGACTGTTCAAAAAAGCCTCCCACATAAGCAACACAAAAATGCCTAAATCTTTGATGCTAGCTATACTGCCTGTTACTTTCTATAATATTAGTGGGAAAAAAATGCCTTTTAACACTCTTTTAATCAACTGAATTAGCTAATTATCTATAGCTGTATTTGAGATAGATACTACCAGCCTCACTGGTTTTCCCTGCATTTTAAAGCCTGAATGCCAGTATGCACTAATAGAAATAAAGCATGATTTTATCTCACTTTACTTAAGTGAAAGATAAGAACCAAATCTATTATCTGATAAAGGGACTAATTATTTTCTAAAGTGGTATCCTACACAGCACCTACACTTAGCACTTCTGAGCTCTTGTGAATAGCACAAATCACCTATTCGGATTACATTATTACCTATCCCTTAGGTAGCAGTATTTGCCTAAAGGCATATATCAAGCAATAAAAATATTTCAGTTTATATATATACACATATCTGATTTATATAGACAGATACACAAAGGTGCACATGTTCACACACACACATCCTCTAAGCCAAAAAGTAGAAAATGTGCTTAGACATCAAAGCTAAAATTAAGTATGCAAATTAAGTCCTCTCTTTGTTTTATTCTTATTTTTCTAGGAACTAATTTTAAAAACTAACTCATAGCAATTCCATTGACAACCAACCTATTGCGTTCCTGTCACAGAATATAGAATGTTTTTTCACAGTAAAGAAAATCACCCTGAGAGAAGAATCCCCAAGAAAACCAAAGCAAGCCAACAAACACCTTCCTCCAGGATTAGATTCAGGTGGATGTTTAGAACAAGCCCTGAGGTCACTGAAATTAGGAGTCTGCAGCACTCAAAGAACTGCAGATCTACACTGTGACAAGTGCAATAGATATATTCCAGCAGATTGCCTCTCCTCTTAGTTGTCACCACACTACTACAATCAGGCTGTGAAGTGTACCTCTGTTGTATCTGTAATTACAGACTCAGATAGATTTGATATGTCGACAGGTCTCCACTGCTTATGCAAGGAAATATTCGCCACCAAGTTATCATGTAACTTCTCTTTTCTACAAAATAAAGAGAAAATAAACTGTACTTGGCAATGTACTTGAACATTGCCAATGCAAACTAATGACATCTAAGCAATGTGAAACTCTTATGCTTCATGTAATAGGGAAAGAAAAACTCACAGCAATAACAAAAGACCAAATGAATCTAACTGCATAAAAGCTTTGGTGACAGGTACAAGCACTGCACCAAAACATCTGCTTTAAAATGTGTGAGGGGTTTTTTTCTTCCTATTTTTTTTTCTTGAGAGTTCGGGAATTAGGTTAGCAAGTGCACTAAAAGACAGCCACTAAAGAAAAGCTAGGCGTGTGCAATGAGGCAGAGTCATCTCAACATCCCCTGGGTAGAATTAGCATATAGTCACTTAATGTGCATCAACTACTTGGTCACCTCCTCCCAAGTTCTATAGGCAGGCAAGTGCCTCTAGCTCATCTACTTTGGATTGCCTCAAACTGGCAGGACTTTCATTACTGAAAATAAACTACCAAGGATGACAGGGCTTATTGAATTTTTCTCTGCTGAGATTAGGCTACAGAGAAAATTTTGGGAGCCATTATTGTGCTGGATACCTAAACTTAACTCAATCTTGAGATTCTACAGCTGAAAAAGATTAACAAAAATATTGATCATCCTAATTTTTACAGTTCTGTGGCTGTGGGCTTGACAAGGCTAAATGCAACATTGAGAAAGGCTGACACTTCCCACAATGGAAGGCTGATAAGAAAATCATGCCGAATATCTAGTAGAAAGCATTCTTCATTACCTTAGAAGATTGCTTTCACAGCTTTTGCTCTGGAAACCATTAAAATGTTTGATAAGATTTAGCACTTCTCCAGTATTGGTGCTTGCTCAGCTGTGGCACAAAGCTACTATTTCTTCTTACTAAAAAGCACCTGGGCAGATAGTCTTCAAATCACTTTACTTCCTTCTTGCCTCTTCTGACCACTTTGACATCAGAGAGACAACTCTGATCAAACACATGCCAGCTTTGGAAGACAACTATCAGAAATAAATAGTTCAATTCCACCACAGAAACCTGAGTGGAGAAATCAAGGCATGAGAGTCAATGGCAGCATAACTGCAGACTTAGCCAATTATTTGAAATCCCACCACAAATGTATGACTTGCCTGAGAACTGAAAGCTGTAAGATTTCCACTCACTTTCAGTAGGTCTCACACAATAGGGTATTTACAGCTCACTTAAAATAATCTTCTATGAAATGGCTTCAATAATATGACTAAACCATACCTTTGAATACACTCGTGGTAAATATACTACAGTTTGAGGAAAACCAGCTTTCTCCTCCCTGTGGTTGTGAGAGAATTACTAACTCCCACTCTAGGAATCCTTTACATGCAAATGACACAATCAATTACTGCTAAAAAAAACCTCAAAGCACCAAGTCAAGTACAATATTGATGTCTAAGAACCTTTAACTGTTCTTCCTACAGTAGGAGCTTTTCAACTCATGTGTCAAGTTCTCTCATTGCCAAGATGGCAAGCTGTTTTGCTGCTGTTGCTCTTCCAGATCATCCACAGAAAGACTGAGATTTAAGTTCCCTTAGGCTTAAACACACAAGTTGCTCTTTCAGCTGGCTGTCAGAACTCTCCTGGCTCAGCCACATTTATAACTGTGCTGGTTTGGGCTGAGGTGGAGTTAATTTTCTTCAATGTTCCTCTCCCACTTGGGCAATATGCTAAGGAAATTCCAAGCTTCCTATTTGGAATTACCATTATAAGATGCAATTATTACACTGTCAGCTTTACACCCAAGGTGTACCGATACTTTTCTGAGATTCTAAATAACTCTGAATATACAGAATCTATCTTTTCACTACTTGAAAAATCCTCAGTTCTCACATGGAATGATCCATGCCATAGTAGAAAAATCAGCCCCTAAGTCCTTTCTGAACCACTACTGTTTCCTTAGGCATGTCTCAAACACCAAACTGCTTCTAGGTTCTTCCCTACAAAGGGCTTCCATATTTCCTTTTCCTAGACCTCAGCTTTCACTGTAACACACTTCCATGACACTGTCCGGCACCCAGAAGTATCTAAGCAAGCTAAGCATACAAATATCAATGAATGATACAGGAATTATCCCACCAGCAACACCTCCATCACAGGGAAGAAACATTAATGTACAATGGTAAGGGTGTGTCCTTTCATTTCCTTACCTTTTGTCTGAAGTACAAAGCCAAGAAAAACAGCTAGGCTTCTTACCAGAACTTCCATGTGCCATTTATGCTACCTGGCTAATATTGTTAGAGTCCAGCAGCATAAAAATAAGTCTAGTAAACACGCCTTTCTGGCTGTATTATTATTAATAAGTGCCAGGGGATGGGGTTCTAGCAAGCTCTTGAACCAGTTTGGGCCCTTCCAGTTGATAACAGTGATAAAGTTGAGAGTCTTGGAGGAATTGCATTGGCTTAAAAATTACTTTGAGAGCTTTGTGCTTCGATGAAACATATCCAAGAGGAGACGGTAGTTACAAAGCCACAAATTAAAAAACTACATTTATTATTTTCACTTTGGCAATAAAGGTGTCCAGATCCATCCACAATGGGAAAAATCTTTCAAAACAATTTAACTCCTCCCAAAAGTTCTATGAAATAATACAGTAAGATCAAATTCAGGAGCAGAAATAAAGTACTGGAATTCAACTTTTTTGAACAAGCAAAGTGATTTTAGGTGTTCTATAGTACATAGAAAATAATTTTAAAAAATATAAGAAGCCTCACACAGCAGGACGCCAGAAATTATAGTCTGCAGGCCTCAGAAATGATAGTCTACAACTCACAAAGAAATAATTCTAACAAATTTAGAAAAGAAAAAAACTGAACAAAAATACTCTCATTTATCCTTGGTTATTTTTTTTCCCAAATGCAAAATCTGTTTTATTATTATTTGTGATTTTTACAAGCTTTACTGTCATACTGTAGCACTTGACTAATACAGCATCATGTGAAGTGTGCTTGGAATCATTTTTTCTTGTTTTTGGAGGGAGTCCCATAGTAGAGAATTGAATGCATAGGGTCCACATCATAAAGAGGTGAACAGCAAAAAAATGGAAGAGGAGTGCAAGGGGTGCATCCCCTCTAATGACAGATACATCTGGTTTGAGGTGTTCTCCCAACTGGCTGCAACTCACTCTTACCCCCTTGCTTTTCTTTATTTCCATGGCAGAGACCAGTTATTATTGAATGAAGGTACATAAAAGGCTTCAGCATCATAACTACCTTTCTATTTTTACAGTTATTTCTTAAAACATTGATCATCACACATTCTCAGATTTGATCCTGTACACATCCCATTGTGGATTTTATACAGAAATTTCAGTAAACCAGGATCCCCTGTTCTGTGGTTTTCCTCACAAAAGAGCATTAGTCAGTACAGATTCTTAAATGGATAAAGGGTGGAGGAATGAAAATTCTGACTCGACATTGATTTTTTTAGCACCAAGTCAGTATCAAGGGTGAACTCTACTAACATAAGCTGTAACAGTTCCTGCCACAGAGCAGGGTCATAAAACAGGATAACCAAACAAGAACCAAACAGAGAGAGCTGAGAAGTTTAAAATCCCAAGCCATTTCCATCTCTTCTAGGCTTTTCTGATAAAAATCATTGTGTCTGCAGCAAAACCAACACAGAGAATAGGAATAGCCAGGTGGGGAGGAGGAAGACAAAATTATTCACATGCTGCTTTTATTTATTCCTCAGAGAGCACCACAGCTGCAGGAAATCCTGAGTAGATGTTTGCTGCCAAAATTAACGTTGTGTAGAAAGAACAAACATGAAACACCTCATTCTCCCTTTTGGTGCTGATACGAATCCTTTACACACCTCTCTGCATGTGGCCATCATTCTTTTAAGTACCTGACAAACCATAAGCACATTACCCCAGTCCTTCACTGAAAACAGCTTCATAAAAACTGACAAGAGTTAGTTTGTAAGTATAGCCATCAAATTAACAAAATGCCTTTTTTCTTTCAGGAAATTCACCATTTAAGGGGAGAGAAGCAGGCAAGCATAACTGTGCACCACCACCTATGTGGGACAATTACATATTTGTGTGAGTGACTCATTTCTTGTCATACTTAAGTGCACATTGCACAGATGGAACTATCCATTGATATTCAAGCTGTGTGTGTTAACATCACACACCCTTTCGAATAGAATTCAAGTCACTGAATGAATGAAAGAACATTCAGGGGAGATGCTGCTCCCTATTACTGTAACTATTTCCAATTCCTTAATTGAAGTTATGAAGTTGCACTGGCACTGTGGCATAACCCAAGTAGCGTACCAGGAAAGATATCCAGTAGGAATAAGGACTGAAAAAAGCTCAGAGAACCAAAAGCATAATATTGTGTATCATAAAGGAAGTGTAATCTTCACTTGACTTAAAAAAATAGTAATACTCCCTATGGAAAGAAATGCAGGAGACTATGTAGAGCTCTAACAACTACTCAGACCCTAAAAAATCTAACTCTGCATAGCCAGACAACTGGTACCACAAACTTAAGACAAATGTGAAACTGCGCAGAGATCTAAAGCATGAAGTTCATGTGAAAGTATATGAGAAAGGGATCTCAGAAGAAAAGGAAAATAAAATGAAGGAGGAACAGAAAAAAATTAGGAAAAAGTCTGTAAGAGATTGTTGGTGTCTGTTAAGATAAATGCTTCCTGAAAAATGCTGCCTGGTATCAGCAAAGAATCTTCCTTTTGATTTCATAGAAACATAGAATAGTTAGGAGTGGAATGGACCTTTTAAAGGCCAGCTAGTCCAATCACCCTGCAAAGAGCAGGGAAACCTTCAACTAGATCAGGCTGCTCAGAGTCCTGTCCAACCTGACCTGGACTGTTTCCAGGTACGGGGCATCCACCTCCTCTCTGAGCAACCTGTTTTACCACCCTCATTGCAAAAAACATCTTCCTTATATCCAGCCTAAATTGATTCTATTTAAAACCATTACTCCTTGTTCCATCACAACAGGCCCTGCTAAAAAGTCTGTCCCCACCTTTCTTATAGGCCCCCTTCAAGTACTGGAAGACTGCTGGGAGGTCTTCCCAAAGCCTTCTCTTCACTCCTAACAAGCCCAATTCTGGCAGCCTTTCCTCATAGGAGACGATTTAAGCAGTTTTTTAATTAATGATCAGAGGTGATTTCACTAATGCATGAAGAAACTGGACTTAACACATCTGTTATTCTTAACTAGGATATTTTCAGAGATATCTGCTTTCATCAACAATTTCCCCTCACCAAAACATTTCTCAGAAAAATGTAACCGGGCTTTTTGTTGCTTGGTTTCATTTATTTTTGATGTACGTTAAAAAGAAAAACCCAATCACACAATGTGCCCTTGTTGGGTTTCACTGATGCTGAGGCCAGTCATTCCTGCTACAGTGCTAGAAGTAAGTAATCTGAGGAGATCGGAAAAGTCTTGTGTTCCAGGAGGAAGCGTTTTTAACCGTATAAAAAGTATTATCCTTAAAGGTATCATTATGTTCTTAAGTCTGTTTCAGACACCCCAGAATTTCAGTTGCCTTCCCTCAGAACCATAATAGAGTGAAACAATGAAAGCTTTAGTGTGTATAGCCATGAAGTTTGGCATTAGGAGCAAAATTTTCCAGTTGTTTTTCAACTTATATTTAACTACATTTCCTGTCTGGAAGAACTGAATTTCTGTTATCTACTGAAAAACTTATTCTTTCAGCCTAATATTGAGAAGAGCTCCTGACAAATAGCATGACAATGCCATTTAGGATTTAATGTGGGATATAAAAAAATGCACCAGAAACATGAAATTATTTTTTGCTAGATAGATTTTACCCCAAAAATAGCTCATTGTTAGCTCAGGAAACTCAGCTGGCAGAAAGCACCACATCAGCTCATTTGCTAAGTCCACTTTCATAATTGCAGTCTGAGGACTGCTATCAAGACTGATGCAAACCTAAGACACAGTGACCCTGTATTCGTGCATGATGAGGCATCCCTTTGCACGTGGCCATCTCCCTGAAAGTGGGATACAGTTTTTGTGAAAAAGCCAATGACATCATAAGCATTGTCACAAGCAAGATTACAACAGCTGACTCCAAAATGGAAAGAGAAGCTTTGGACAGAGATGACCAAATAGAACTCTGATGGTGCAGCAGCACTGTATGAATTTGAAAGTCCTTTTGGCCTATCATTTTCTGTGGTCCCACAGAGATACAAAGAAGGATTTTAGAAATGGTTACACTTTTTACTGTGGCTTCTGTATTTTAAATGAAGGTGTTAAATCTCCCTCAAACAGATTTGAGTTTAAAAAAAAAAGGAAAAAAATCACAAAAAACCAAGAAACACCCCCCCCCCAACCCCCATGTATTTACAATCAATATCTCGCCAGACACAATACATATGTGGGTGCATGCACACTTGTATTATCCATGTGTGAATTCTTCCTCAGTGAGTTTAGGCTCCAAGTATCTTCCAGAAGAAAAGAACAGAAGAAAATACATGCACATTCAAGGGTGGGGAGAAAGTGTACACTAACCTCTGCATACAAACATTCCATAGGTCTCTTACTTTCAGGTGTCGTGAGATTTAACCAAAATTCCAGAAAAAAATATAAAATCTGCTATTGCCCCAAAGTATTTCCCTATCTCCTGGTTTCAACCTTAGTCAAGGACAACATTTCTTATTATCTATCTCTAAAAATAGTTAATAGTATCTTCACCTTTTACACATCTTGCTTGTCTTTTCCTCTTACTTGTTTTTCTCTAAGTACTATTTCCTTGAGGAAAAGAAGTACTACAATTAACCAAGACCTTGTCACTTTAGGTAGCAAAAATATGTATCCATGCACTTGCTTTTCCCTTAACACAGTAAAGTAATTTCTTCCACAATCGACCTCTAATTTACTGTATGCAGATATTTCTTTCCCAAGTGACATCTGCTATCAGGCAGCATCTTTTAATTTACAAAGACAACAATGGTAATTTCATATTCCTTAAACACAGTAGCTCACTTTGTATTTTGCAGGGATCTTTTCCTTTGATTTTACTCCAGCTCATCCTGCTTTTTAAGTCCCCATAATCTCTGCACATCTGCAAACCATTAGCACATTTTTCAAACTTGAAGTTCTGTCCAAACTCCATTAAAATTATCACCTTTTTATTTCAGATCTTGGCAGCTTATCTTTTTATATTCTACCTGGCTCTTTATTACATGGTTCATCTTTCCATCAGGAAAAGATCCCTTGCCACGCCACTTTCTCACAGAACCTTACTTTTTCTTTTTTCTCTTCCTGTGCAGCTGAGTTTACTCAATCCTAATTTCACACAGATTACAGTTCATTATTTCATTGGTTACATTTATAACTTGAAATACTTTTTAAAATAACAAATAACAAGATAGAGAAATAGCAGAGAATTTTTAAAAGTTTATATTTAAATTCCTATTTAAAAGCAAAACACTACCACATCCTCCATTGAGGAACTGTTGTCAGTCATCACAGTTGCACTGGTATCCATTTTGGATCATGAAAGGGGGAAGAATTGCAGACAGGACAAAAAGAATACAGTATGCACGCAAAGGCAAACCACTCTCCTGCAAGGTTAAACAAAGATAATTTTAGAAGCCATTCCCAGTAATGCATTTACGCAGGTTTTTCTGACCTAAGCAAAACCTTCGAACCAAAGAAAATCCCAAACCAACCAAACCCCCCACCACAAGGGTCCTGCATTACTTTCAGCTAAAGAAAGAGGAATTCTCTCTACCCACATATAAGTGAAGCAGTCAACAACTTAACGACAGAGCTTTTTATAAGACTAGCCTTTTTAAAACAGCATTTTATTATAGTCCACTTATTAATAGAGAAGGTTCATAAGTACCAGTTCTTTTATACATTCAGATAGCAATCAACACAGAAAAAACATGCTTTCTCTCTTAGCCCACATGACTTTGGCTCTATTGAGATGTCATAAACCCCGAAAGGTCTGACAGATATTAGATAATGTCACTGAACCCCACTCTGCCTCTCTCTCTCCTAGAATGTTTCTTCAGCACTGATAATTACATCACTTCTAGGTACTTTGGCCCTTTTTCAAATGCAGATAATGTGCAACACTTGAACAGTCTCTTACTCGTGCTGCAAGTATAAACATCACTGAAATACCCACAGATGAAAGACTGCACACACACACGCCAGTATTCCCGAATCCACAGCTGGAAAAATGCACGTACAAAACTACTAAAATATTCTAACAATGTGTGTACTATCACATGCATTCCTAGCTATCTTAGGTACTGGGCTTGTAAGTTTGGAGAAGCCTCTTCTGCAGCTTCCAGTGACTACATCAGTAGTGAAGCAGAGTAAGAAGCACCCTTTCAATGCAGGAGAATGTGGTTTTGCACTTCTCCAGGCATTTTTGCCAAAATCAGCAGGCAGACCACAAGAACCTGCCCTCTGTTCACAACATTACTCTTAATGTTACCTTATTCTGCGATGAAGCAAACATCACTGTAAAAGCAAAGACTCTAGTATTCCAAATTTTCACGCAGGGTTTCACCAGCTGCTTTTTCAATGCATTTTTGGTGGGGTTTTTAGCAGTACCTTCAAAAGTGTTTGTACAGGCAAATAGCTTGGGGTCATCAGTTTTTCTCCACATTTGCATAACATGAATTTTCACAAACAAAAAAAAGTGATAAAGTATTTAGCTGCATTTAACTAGCTGAAAATCAAACATTGTTGTAAAAAAGTAAATCAAGGAGTTTATTATCATGGAGACTTCTACACCTTTGTAATCTCTCATTCAGAACTGTATTTCAAAACCCCAATAATACTTTCTCATGCACATAGCACTTATGTGATTTTCACAAGAAACAAAACATGAACCTATATTTCCCCATGTGAGACTCACAAGCCCATTCCTAAAATAAGAGGTCCTCTAACATAATTTTGTAAATAACCACTGCAGTGATATGTCAGTTAGTTTAACTGATTTTTAGAATAAATTTGTCACACCAGAATGCTGATGTCTCAACATAGCCCAGAATAGTGAGCAGTAAGTAAGTAAAAATCAAAGCTTGCTAAATTTTTTATTACAAAAACCAAGCCAAACAAATCCCAACATCAAAATTTGAATGCCTGGATTTTTCCCTCTCTACAAGTGCATTGACAGTAATCTTGACTGTTTTCTGCCACCCTGCTCCAACCCACCATCCAAACACAAACTCAAAGCCTTTGAATAAATGAAGGCTAAAGCCAAGAACAATAATTTTATGTTGTGTTCATCCTTTCTGAGATATAGGAATGAGACACAGTTCTACAGTTTCCATAATATGACACTGTGATTTCAATATACCTACAGAATGAAGGACAGAAAGCTAGCCTCCAACATGAATTTCATCCAGTTAACCAAACTGTCATAGAGGCTTACATAATTCACAAGAACTTTTGATGGTTTAATCCTCCTAATTTTAATGAATCTTTACCCTTGAGATGTTACTTACAATCTGATTTGGCACTGGACCAAAAAGTACTCTGCTTATGCAGAATAAGTTCCACATACTGGAGTAGGAATTTCCTTGATACTTTTGCCTTACGTGATACAGACATAGCTTTTATAGCACAGTTGCTCTCCACAGAACGGAAATAAATGCATTTTTTATTTTGTTTTCATTTTTTAAAAGGAGTGAATCATCCCATTTTCACTGGATGCAAAGTAGAAGCAAGTAAACAGGTCATGCTATTGAAAACTCACCAAAAAGTATCTTGAATTGTATATAACCACTCATTTTAAGCTGTTAAAAAATAACACCCTGTACATATAGATTTTCTAAGAGAAGTAGGATTCTTCAAGAGTTGTGATAGTATATGTGTGAATGAACAGGTGTCTGCCTACTAGATGCTGGATGCTGCTGCTGTCTTTTCAGTTTTTCACTAACAGATAACTACTTCTTTTTGATGGTGCTTCATTTCTTTAAGCTACAGAGTTGAGTGCTATGTGATATTTTTGTTTAAATACGGAGGTTAATGGAAGCCAAGGTTTTCACACACCAATTTATATTTAAGAGAAACTTGAACTGAGAGGTCTGATGGATTTTAAAAGATCATCACAATTAAAAAGGAGCTACTCAGACTGCACATTTGGAGAGAGACTGTGTGTTAGTTTTGCGGTCATGCATGCATCCAGAAAAGTCATCGGTGTTGCCATGAAATAATTTGCAAAGCCTTTAAAAGTGGGGTAAGCCAATAATCACAGTGACAGTCTGATCCCTCCTAGTTACTGTAGGATGAACTACTAACCATCACTGGATGCTGAAGCAAGTATCCAGCAGCAGCTTCGCTAGAAAACTGCTTTTCATAGAATATGCCAGTATTTCAGTGCTTTATTTTCACTCCAAGTAAAATATTTCCCATTAAAATCTCTTTTGAAAATATTTGAGGGTTTTTGTCTACTGAAATCTGACCATTATATTTCAGTAAGTAAAATTGCTGTCCCTTCTGAATACTTACAATTCATTTCATTCTAAAATTTTTACTATAGCAGTTTTATTTCATTTTAGGCTGGATATTCTAGATGTACTGGCGTTACAATGCGAAAGGTTTTATCAAAGGAAATTATCTTTCCTTTTCACTAAATACAGCTTCAAAACTCATTGCATTTCTTTTTTCCTACTGAAAATTGACAAAACTAGATTAACAGTTTTTTATTTGAATTATCCCTGGGAAGAAACAAATCTGTTTAAAAGTGTGATTCAGTTCTAGGTGTCAGGTGCCTCATGAAAACAACATGGAAATTTTCTCCCTGCCATTGCCACACCCACACAGTGCCAAAGATCAGAATAGCAGCATCACCCTGTAGACTTCCAAGCATAACAAGGGCCTTCAATGGAGAGGAAAAGCAGCCTAGTAGGTGAAGAGAGCACAGATTCAGATCAAGAGAAACTGGAGGGAAAAAGAAAGAATATTAAAAAAGAGAACTATAAACACATTCTTGAAAACCCTAACTTGTAGGTATCTCAAACTTCCTTAAATTACTTGGGTTCTTCAGATAGGACCAGCAGAAATTTGCTGTGCTTATTTAAAGTACGATGCATTTAAGTTTATTAAGTAAGGATTTAAAGCATTGTATTACAAAGTACACATCTCTAAATAATTTCTGTTTTCTGACAGACAGAAGCAAACATTTTAATGGATTTGCAAGCTGGATTTTTAAAGTGAAAAAAAGGCCATGTATTTAAGCACGATCATAACTTGATGTCTCAACAATACAATTTCTTCTTGCACTGCTAGAAGAGAACATCTTTGACTCCATACAGGATATACTAATTTGTAACTCCTAACTACAAAATAATGAACAAAACAGAAGCAGCAGCAAAGATGAATAAATTGGACCACATATTGGACCCTAGCCAACATGTAGGTCTTAGCCTACATACAGAATAGGTGGAAAGAATCCTCAATTGCTCCCTTCACATTCATTCCATCAGCTTCCTTTATAAGTCTGTTTTATAATTTTTCACAGTTGCAAGAGTTCAAACATCCCAAGAGTAAAAGAATGTGAGATTCCTTGGAGGTTTTCAAAAGGAATTTTGGAATGAGTCATCACCAGAAAAATTTCCAATGTCCCACCCCAAAGGTGACCCACTAAAGTAAAAAGATGTATTAGAGCTGTTGACTAAACAGCAGCAAAATTTTCTGATATATTCAAAACATTTGCAAGGTGTCTATTCAGTGCCATTTAGCTTGAAGGGAAGAAAAAAAAGGTTTTGACTAGGATAGCTAGATGTAACTGAAAAAATTTTCTTAAAGTTAATTATCAAAAACACTCAATGTAAAAGAGGAAATATTAAGACTCTCATTCAACTAATTTGAAAGTCAACCCACCTTTATGAAACCACCCACAAAAAACTTCAAATAATTTTCATTTGCTGTATTCCACCTCATTTCTTAAAGAATAACCTGAAAATTATTGCAAGGTAGTCTTCCTAGACTCTAACATGCCAAAAAAAGGGTAGTTTCATATAAACATCAGTAATACTGAAGTGTGCTCTATGAAGTAACTGGTGAGCTGACAGACTAAACAGTGAACCCTTCTTGAATTTTCTACAGGCAGAACAGGAAAAGTAGTCACCATCAATAACCAAGTCACAGAACACTATTCCTGATGAGAGTGTATTTTTTTATATAAATATTATTAAAACAACAACAAAAAAAGACCAAACAAACCTTACCTCACTCCAAAAAAAAAAAAAAAAACAGCCAAATAAGGAACACTGAAATTCCCACCATGGGGTTAAGAACAGCATCTCAAGCTGTTTCCTAAGCTCCAAGGACAGATGGTTGGAGAGACTGTAAGAATGACTTCAGGGTTATACTCCCATTAAGGGATTCTCTACTTTAGCAAGGAATACCTTTTAGAAAAGCATATCCATGACTGCTGCTATTGTATCAATAACATTTATATTAAAAACACAACAATGGAAAGCAGCAAGGTCACTCCTCTGAGTCACTAAATTCCCAAGTGACTCCTGTGTTACTTTCAAGACAGAACTACCACCATTGCTTACCTGCTGTTAAACAGAAATCTGCAAAATGACAATAAGAATGAATAGATTTGAGTTTTGCTAATGACACTTTGTACCACACACCACTGTCACTGCACTCCCTTGAATAACATACATGTATGTACTGCACGCACTTGTGGATTTTACACACATATCTATACTCACTTCTTTAAAAAATAAATTTTATATGCATCTATAAAGCAAACATGGAAAACTTTCTGCATGAATAAGCAGCATTGTGTGCTTTGTTTGAAAAGTAAAGAGCTTCTAAGACACCAAAATCACATATAATTCTATCCTGTGCATGCAAATAAAAGGAATTTTCCCTGTTGGCATTGTTTGTAGAACTTCTCTGAAACACTGAAGCATACGAGACATACCTAAAGCAACTCTAAGTCAGGAGAGCATTGCCTCAATGCAGACTTCAGACTCGTTCTTTGCTAAGTTTATCCTACAATCCCAACTGTGCAAACACTAACTAACATTAGTGAACTAAACTGAAATCTTAAACTTAGCTTCACCCATGGAAAATCCCTCCTGTAAACAAAGTTGTCAGATGTTAAACTTGGACTCCATGACTGCTCTAGGAATTGCACAAAGATCCAGTGCCACATGATGTTTGGCCCTTTCTTCTGACAGGCCATCTAAAAAAGCTACAAGAATCCTTCCCTCAGTAATTTGCCAGGTGACTTTAAAATTCAGAGAGTTTTCAGGCAGTGAGAAATTTGAAGGGATTTAAGAAAAAGCTATAGAAAGTTAATCTATTCCCAGGGAAAAACTGAAATGAAATGCCTACTAATTAATGAATTATAACTGAAATATATAACTATTTTCCAAAATTTAAGACTTCCGAAGACAATAATGGATTATAGATCCAAACAACCTACAAAAATCTCTCGATTATTTTTCCATTGCAACTAATATTACAGTACTTTATATAAGATTTCAAAATGTATAATATCTTCTAGTCTCTCCAAAATTTCACTTGTTTCTGTTGGAAACTACGGCCAAAAAAAAAAATCATGTCAACATACTTCCAAATAAGTATGAAATTAAGGGCAAATGTGTACTGAAGACAATCTTCGAAATTGTCAGTTTCACTTATGTGGATTTGTACTATATTATTTCACTCCTTTCAGTTTTTCATTTCTTCTCTGCTACAAAATTGTCTATACAAATATAATCTGAATGTAATTTTTTTCTTTTTACTGAAGTTATTATGCTCCACTTACTTACCAGTTGCCTGTCTGTATTAATATCAGAGTAAATACCTCACAACTTCAACACACGAGATGAAGAGATCTAAAACATCTCTTCATTGCTGACACAACATTGAACTTAGCCTTTTATGAGTTATAAAACCTCATTTAAATGCAGTGTTTTTAATGAAGCCCTGTTGACTTTGGGCTACCTATATTTATCACCAGATCATCATGCCCTGCAGGATATAAGAATTTCTATGCACTGATGTTCTCAATCTTCGCTTGCCTACTTATGTTCAGACTCCTGCTACATCCAAGTTTCAAACACAATCCACAAGTTGCCCTTTTCGAATATACATTAGGAATTCCTTCAGCATCAAATGATAACTACAAAGGGGGAAAAAAAACCCAGTATGAACTAAAATATCTTGAAATAATATCTCATTCAAAAAGTACTTTTCCTCCATGAAAAATATTTAGCATGAACACAAAAAGACTGTCCTGTTGCCTTCAGGCCCTGAAATAGAAAAGGTACCAAGCTTCATCAAGCACGGGAGGACCCATCAAATCCCTTGTCCACCCTTCTCAAATACTTTTTGTGTACAGCACAATGCCCTCAAAAGGGCTCAGAGTGGAGAGAACCCAGTAAATTAGGGAAGCAGTACAAATAACAAATCAGTCAAATATTCTAAACTGTGAATACGTAGTGCTGCACCTAAGACCCAGGGGCATCCCCAAGCAGGAGCCCTACAGAAATCCCAAGAGCTTTTACAGCTGACTGTTGAACACCTTGATGGTCACTCCTCAGCAGCAAAACCTGCTCCAGAAAAGCAGATCTGCAAACCAGTGATCCCTTTCATGTTAAACCAGTAGCAATCCATCTTAAAAGCCTTTTGGCACTAGATACAGAGACAGTGTGATTTATATGTTAAGGTCTTAATAAAGTCCTCAGAGATTTAACTGAGCACCCTATTCCTGTACGCTATCCTGTTGACTTACTACTACACTAGGAAGTAGTACTTCTAATTTAGCATGCAGTTTCTGTGCAGGTAAAATTCCAGACTGAAATAAGAACTTGTTGGGATATAAAAGTGCTCCAAGTCCAGAAAGAATAAATGGCAAAACTCTTCTTATCTAATAAAAATACAGGCCTTTAATATACATCCTTTTTCTTTTGCTCTAGATCTGAGGAACTTCAGTAAACCATTTGGAAAATATTTTGCTTTTGAAATATCAGTAGCTGTGCAATGATAATACTTTTATCAAGGAAAGGATCCAATTTTACTGGACATAGCAGTTGGAAAAAAAACTCCACCAAAACCAGCCCCTACTCAAAAAAAATTCCGTAAGCAAGCCTAGGAAATTATAGAGAAAGGAAAAAAAATACCGAACTGCATTTTGTTGACACTGACCATCACTTTCCCAGATAAAAAATGAAAACTACAAGGTTTCCAAGTGCCCCTGAGGAAACTTATTTCACAGCTACCATAATTTGCCATCTGTAGCTTCCTTCTTTAATGAAGCCTTTAGAATAGACTTCATTGCAGATGAGTAAGAACTGTTAACTCTTCATTGTGGGGGTTTTGACAACTTGTGCAAGCTCTTTTAAATTAGAATTTCTTGCATATTAAAATGTAGGTTTATCCTTTCCTACATGAATCATGACACACTCTGTTAGCCTGTTAGTCAGCAAGAACATACCAGTGGCACTTTGAAAGCTGGCTATCTATTACTGTCTAATGATACATTCCAACAATCTGCCAAAACTGAACAATGCAGAACTTCACATCTCCATGTGCTATAATAAAGAGGTATGATTGATGCTTCATATATTTCATTGTTCACATTATTCAATGAGAAGTTCAAGCAGATATGGAAAAGATTCTCCTAAAATTATTACATGTTGCTCTTTTATTTTGGCCATCAGGTTTAAAATCATCACTCAATGATTTCTTGAATTACTCAAAAAACACCCCCAACAGCTATTGAAATGATTTAAAGACCATTTGATAAGTAACATGTATTACAAAACTGATTCACCTGCAATTATTTTTAGGTCTGTCTTACTTTCTAAATAAACATCTTCATCAACATGATGCTGAGATCTACATTCATTGCTTTATTGTCACCTCAACCTTTCATTCTCCATCTGTCTCATTCATCACTTTCAGTCTGTCATGACCTATGCAAGGAGTCCTTTAAAGAATATCCTGTAGCTAATTCAGCAAACCAAAATGCATAATAGTGTACCCAAGAAAAACATGAACAGGTGATATTGAAACTGGTGTGTTGCACGGTTTGTCATTTAACTGTTCGAGTCATGGTCACTTCCCTTCATTTTCACAATTATGATCATCAGCACATCTGTGACAACCTTTATTTTGTACTTGTGTCTAATTTACCTACATATCTTCTTATCCTCAGACTTAACAGTCTGTTAAACCACAACAACATAAAATTACATTTAAGGAGAAAAACTGCTTCCTACACAAAAGCATTGATTTACCATACTGTCGCCATGCCTCCCAGGAATCAATTAAAGGAATAAAAGAGACAAACAGCTAAAACATTGAATACCCTACTTTCAACTCATCAGTTCTTCTTTTCAATCTCACCAATGTCTTTTTCATCCCCCTATCCCCATGTTTATATTTCAACTCTTACCTCCTCCTGCAACTGTGATCATGCTTTATGAAGGCTTAAACTAAAATCTGCACAGCTGTGTATATATTTATGGCCCAAGTCAAAGCTATAGACTGGCTCTTTAGGAGGGAGAGTGGTTTGTCAGACTAGCATAATGGAGGTTGACAATAGCACCATAAATGTGCAGTAAAATGGGAAATGGAAAAATTCATCAAGCTGCACAATCTCAGTGTGTGAGTACCCAGATATAGCTAAACAACTAATAAAAATTAAATGGAAATACACAAAGAATAACAGGTGTTTTTGGGAAAAAAAAGGCTAATCCTAGAAATCATAGAAAGTAGCCCTATATTAAAAACACACCCATTTTCTTCCTTTAATGAAGCTGCGCATTTATGCAAACAGACAATATCCTCCAACCACTTAATATTTACCATTACAGTAATATAATCTAATAGTCAGTCAAATATTAAACCATAAAGTAGTCAGAAAGTAAATAGCTCCATGGCAATTTTTAAGCATTTGCATTTAACCATGCTCTTTGCTTTATTTATGCCCAAGATAGTGTTATGTTCTTTCAGTGTTTTCTGTACTATACTAATAGGAATGTAATTTACCAAAACACTAAATATACCTCCCACAGTCAGAATACAGTCTTGTAAAATATGTCAGAAGCAAACTTTTATCTGTGCCTTTTTTGGGGGGGCTAGAACTATTTATGAAGTTCTAGTTTTACAGTTACTTTTCATACCAGTATTTTCATTTACAGTAGTAAGTAAACCTGAACTTTCAGCAAGATGTCACCTTTCTGACACAATATGCTTGAATTTCAATTAATGCCATGTGAATAAGAACATATTTGTTTTCCTTGCTTCCCTCTTGACAGCTATAATGTGAGAACACAAAAGGATGGAAGGCAGCAGAGTATGTGAAGCTTTATCAATATTTCAGTTTAGAATATTTAATATGATTGCCCAATTCCAAAAAATTTTCAACTTCAGCTGTTGAAACTTTCAACAATCACTGTCACAATCATATATGTATTAATATGCCATCCTACAAGGATGAAAATCGGATGACTCAACTCGATATCAAACTCTGGCTAAATGCCCAAACTGGTCCCAGAAACAACACTAACCCAGTCAAAGATGAAGGCAAGGTTATTTACAGTATTGAAGGAAAGGAGATTTCTTGCCTTTTTTTAATGGACTCATTAAACAAATGTTATCACTAGGATTCAAGAACTAAAACACGTGCAAACTTTTAAATAAAGTATAGTTTGAAGACAGAAAGCAGTAGTCTTTGAGCAAATGGTGTCTTACGCTTCCTCACAGAGCCTAACGGTGCCTCTGCAGGAGTAAGAGCAGGAACAGTCACAGATCTTACACAGTCACTCCCTGATACCATGTGACATGAAGTGCTTGAGTAACCTAAACCAAAATTAAACTAGACTTACAAAGAACTTACTATGATTGAGTAAAAAAGACTCTAACTTCACATTGAATTTTGTTAAAGTTAACCCAGCTAAGATCTGCATAAATCATTTGAGAAAAGAGGAAAAGTGCAGAAGAAATAGTTTAGGTTAATTACTCTTTCCAAGATGTAGTCCTGAGAATAACTGCATTCTGCAAAAGAGTAACTGCCCCAAACTCTTACTGATACCTGAAAGCTTTAATATTCTACAGCACTTCCTTTAAAATCTTCAGCTTAGAGTATATACAGGACCTGTTAGCATGAAATTTTCAGATATTTTGTAGGTAAAATTTTGAAACATTTATGGAAGTTACATGGAGTACTGAAAGGGGGATTATGCAATAAAATAACATACTCTAAAAAATAATTCAGAACAGAACATAATAAAGAAAATCAGGCAGCAACTGCTACCAGTAGCCCATTGAGTCATTTTTGTTTGCTAAGCCAGACCTTTACTAAGGACTCAATCATGATAATTGTCAAGTACATCCTGCAGGGCTGAGTACCCATAGATCCTGTCTGGATTTGGGCCTCTTAATGGCAATGCTGCTCTCTGCCTGATTCAGAAATATGTGGCTGTGCAAGACTAATGTACAAGAGCATATGAAACACAGAAGAATTCCAGGAGAAAGACTCGGGAATCCTGGTGGACAAGATGAACACAAGCCAGAACTGTGCAAAGGGTTCTAGGCTGCATTATGTACAGCATTGCCAACAGATCGAAGGAATTGAGAGCCTTCCCCTGTGCTCAGAAAAAGGACCAGAAGCAATGTGCATAAATTGAAATATAAAACCCCTCATTTAAACATAAGAAAACACTTATTCACTGGGAGAGGGTTGAAATCTCTGGGCAACCTGTCCCAGAGAAGTAATGAAGTCTCCTTGGTGGTACTCAAAACACAACATGAACCTGAGCAATCAGCTCCAGCTGGTCCTGCTCTGAGCAGAAGGTTAGACTAGGTGATCTCCAGAGGCACCTTCAAACCCCACTCATGACTCTGTGTGTGATATTTTGAAAAAAATGAAAAAAATGTAGGGACTTGAGATGCTGTTCATTACAGCCTTGTACTTTCACATAATTGGACTAGACCTTAAAGAGTAATTTAATAAAACCAAAGCCTACAGGATTTAAGATTCTACAAACCTTGCTTGGTTTTTTTGCTTGCAGATTTTTGCATGCTCTTCATTTTCTTAGGATGCCTTGTAGAATTCCTCCTATATTTTCACATGTATCAAAAGTACCGAATACCATTTTAAGGTCCTGATATTAGCAGAATTAAGATACCACCCCTTTCTCACCTAGGTAGGGAAATATATTATGCTCATCAATCACTCCTATGTCCATCTAAAGAGAAACAGTGAGTGCTAACAGAAGAGAACACATCAGCTGGTTTTACCTTTGACACAAAGTACTTTGTTGGACCTTAAAAGGCAAATTTGGCTTTGAGTCATTTGGCTGCTCTTGGACTTTTTTACTGTCAGCAGTGACACTGTTTGACCATTTTGTCTCAGAAAACAGCTGATTCTTCTGCAAGCCAGAAATTGCTTCAAAGCATAAGGTTAATTAAATACAACAGGTATACAAGGGTATACACAATTATTTAAATGTCCTATAGGAGAGACAATCCCTAGAATACTGGGGGTGGGGAATCATGTGATATAGGAAGCAGTGTATCCAGCATGAGCACTTCTAGCTCTAGCCTCCCAGAACTGGAATTCCCACCTGGAATGGAACAGAGATACAGAATTTCTCCCTTCCCAAGTTCCCACATAATGAAATCTACTATACTTGGTTTGTTGCTGTAATGCATATTGCTACTTGTTTCTCTTTCAACACAAAAAAGACTATTTGCTTTAAAAACAAAAAAAAAAAAAAAAATCTGCTGAGTTAGTGGAGAAGGAGGGGGGGAAAAAAGTGCTGAGAAATTACACACATTTTCCAATCTGTCAAAAATAGAGCTTTTAAATTATAGATGCCAGTATGTACAAAAATATCTAACTAGGAAGAGCATAAACACAAGCTTGTTATGGATAATGAACTGAAATTGCCCACTATGTAAATAGGGAAATACTGCTGAGTCAATTCAGTGTTGGGAGGGTGAGCAACGCAGCCTCCTCACTTACTCAACACTTTAAAGCTCTCAGAAAAAACTACCCAATAAACTAAAGTCAATTTAAAGATAAAGGTAGGTGATGGCAATTGTGAGATTTTTCTAAGGCTTCTGAATTAACTCCTGACCTCAAAATTGATTCAAACCATAACCCTTTACGAGTCCATTTGAAAGCATCTCTTCTCCTCCTAAGTGGGTTTCAAAATACACTATAAAATGATAAAAAACCCCAAATCACTTTAGATCATACAAGAACAAATTATCAGGAATCAGGATACAGTAAGAAAACCAAGCACTACAGCCATTACAGGTAGGATTTTCTCCTTCAGAAAGACTAGTATTCATTTTCTAAGTGACTATTCCACCTCCAGAGAGTCCTACGGGGCAGCAGCGAGCAGTTCTGCAAGTGTCAATGCCTGCAGGATGATATGGCCACTTACGTGGAACACTCAGATCCTGCTGTCTAACAAACATCCACTCAGTTCAGTTTTCCTCACTCTCCTTTTTTTTTTCCCCCCTGGTCATTTTGAATGGCAGCAAACATGCAGATGGATCTTCCTTCCAAAACCTCCTTCTCCTCCTGTCCCACACAGGAACTCTAGGCTGAATCAGTCAACCCTGGAGTTGAAGGGAGGCTAATGTTTGGATCAAATTCTGCATGAAACAACCTATTCCTGAATAGATATTGTTATAACCTTTGCCACCACTAAAAAGTGACTAAACTAATACTCACTGGCCATGAGCTGCAGGACAGATCAGCCAGTTGAGGTCTAACAATAGGACAGAATCCATCATGAGTACATTGTACCATGTTTGTACAGTCTCTAATAAAGACAGAAGGAACAGAAGACAAACAAGAGTGGTTAAACACAGTAGCACAAAGGTTTCCAAGTGTGCAAGGAAACCTGGCCACATGTTTCTGTGAAAAAATCTAGCACTTCAAGAGATAGTCATCAATATAGCTATAAAAAACCCATCTCCAACATTCTTTGAAATGGAACAAAAAAAGTCAAAGAAAAACAAAGAACAATTGGTTATGCTAATGATTACTGAGGTCAAGTGGAAATTTGAGAAAAACTGAGTGATTTGTAGAACCTGATTAAAAATGGCACTCACCACAAAAGATCCAAGAGCACAAGGCTCTACAAAAAGTGAAGTTTTTATTGCCAATGACTATCACATTTTCCAAATGTTGCTTAATAGTGTCCCACAGTGCCAACTAGAAAAAGAAATTGCTCATTTTTCTGTTGCTTTTCTGTATTTCATTATAGCCTTGACTTGCATAAAGATGTGTTCTTTCATCTCAATCAATGCCATTATTTATTTTTCTGTGTTATCCTATACCTCAACTTGCAAGCCAATTTAATATACATTAAATCTGGAATCAAGGCTTTATACTCTGGTAAAAGCAAGAAGATGCCATAACTCTACTATTTGTTCACTAGAGGTGGCAGGAGAAATGTCATGCCTGGACAACTTGACGGGAATAAAGAAAAAATAAAGATGAGGAATACAAGCAGAATCTTTGTTAAAGGTAGACAAAGGAATCTGTAACAAGGTACAAGTCTCTTAATTTGCAAGTAAATGTCTCATCAACTAAGACATTTTTCTCTCTCCTCATAGTGATAATACTTGATACACTTAATATCGTAAAAAAATATAAATACTTTTACAGTTAATGCATAACACTGTATGAAATTTAAAGAAAATATATGTGTGGTATGTCTCAGCATCATCATACAATAGCATTGTAATCCTGCCCCAAGCAGACAGAAAGAATTGGATAACTTCCTAAGACTTTTCTTGGTCCACATTTCTATGGGGTTTTTTGGTAAAAATGGGTTGCAAGAAACACTGTACCACAAAGTACAAATTACTAAGCAATGCACTATTGTAATATGGATAAACACAGCATGAGGAACCTTACAAAACTCAACAAGGGCAAATCAAGTCCTGCCATCCGGACTGGACTGACTCCACCAGTACCACTAGGCCCAGAGTGCCTGGTTAGGAGCTCTGTAGACAAGGTCACAAGCGTCCTTGTGGATGTTTGGCTAAAGATGAGCCAGCATGGGACTCCAGAATAAATGAAGGCTGATAGCCTACTGGGATATAACAAGAAAAAATGCTGGAAACTCAAGTTTCTGCACACAGTTTTTACGCTGGAGGGCAGCCAGGATGGTCAGGGGCTGGAGAAAACAGGATTTTAGAAAATAGGATTTGTTCAGCCTCAAAGAAAAGAAGGCTGCAGGGGGCTTAACAGCAGAGTTCCAGTACTACAGGGAGGCTACTGAGAAAACAGAGCCAGGTTATTCACGGTGGTGCACAGTGGAAGGTTGAGAGACATCCATCCTGCCATAAATAGGGGCTTGCAACCAGATAAAGGGGAGCAGGCAGGGAAGGTTTCACCATGAGGATAACAAGGCTTCAGAATCCAGAGAGGCTAGGGAATCTCCATGCTCAGAGACTTTACAGCCCCAGACAGCATGGTCTTAATTTAATGCTGACTCCTCTTTGAGCAGGACTTTGGACTAAAGGCCTCCTGAGATCTCTTCCAACCTGAGTGATTCTGCAATTCTAAATCATAAACCCAAAGAGATGCAAAGAAACTCCTTAGATAGAACAGCAAGAAAATCCTTTCTGCATGATTATTTGCATAACCCTTGTACTGCTAACGAAGCTGTCTTTTCAAATGTCTGAACAACTGATTTGAGGACTAATGTATTTAACTCTGCTACCATCAAATTAGGAAAAGAAAGCTGCTCATTTCTCTAGCATTATTTAGTTTGGAGAGGCAATTTAGCAAAAAGCATCATTAATGTTGTATGAAGAACAGAATCATATGAATCACCAGCAAATACAAGCAGTAGGTTAAATAACCTAAGTCCTGCTAACTCCCACATTTCATAGCTTGGTCACTCCCAGGAAATTAACAGTCTATACATCTCCTGCTTGAAAGGCCAATAAAACAACATGTAATCCAGAGAAAAAAAAAGTAATTTACATAGAGTTATTTCACCCCAAACTGTGACACTTCTTTCTTGTGGCATGCAGGAAGGGTCACAGGAATGACTAGACAGGAAGTAAATTTTGAAATGTTAATTTTATCTAATACCGGTTTTCACCTGAGCATTTAGCTTAGACTGCTATGGCAGTGATTTTTCTAGAGCCACCTCCTATACTACAGAAGTCAACACTATATTCAAGAATTGCCCAGAGCACACATGTGGATATTCTGCAGGAAGATAACATAACCCTCATTATTTAAATGCAAAAACACTAACTAGTTTGTTCTCAAACTTTAATGACCCCTGACTTGAGTTATGCTTGAAATATACCAAATAATTTGACATGGGGTTTTTTTCCAGTGATTTAAGGTTAGTTATATATGATAGACATTAGTTCCCGCAGTGACAAACAAAGAAAAAGTATTCCATATGCAGCCAGTAATTTCTCACCAAAACAATATAGTTCACAGAAGTATAAGTAAATGCCTTGTCCTGACACTGGCTTGCTGCAGCAAATAACAGAACATACTCCTCCATCAATACACAAATGTACTGACTTACATGACGTGATATTCTTATTGACTTCAAGCATACTCCTTATTCCTGTTCTCCTGGAAGTCTTATTTTTCAAGGAATCATCTGAGAGATCATCACATCCCAATGGGGGAAAAAGAACCCCGCCAAAAAAACATACAGAACTACAACAAAAACAACCTTCCAAGAGACCTAAAACTCAAACACATCCTTTTTGGCACTTACCAGAAATCAAAAGATGACATTTACCTGGCATAAACCTTGCATTAAAAGGATACTGAAGTGCAGTAGCTAAAAGATGCCACAATAGCATTGAGTTTGCTTGGTGAAAAATAATTAAATAAGTAAACATATATTAGTAATCATTCTTTCTTAAATCACTTCCATAATATGTTACCATTTCACCAAAAATTACTCTCTGGTAACAACTCTCACTTCAAGGCAACAAATGTAATACTTACGAGTATATTTCTGGAATAAATAGAAATGCTCTCAATTCCTTAGAAGAGAAATATAATTCTTTTACTGCCACAAACACCAGTGTTCCTTTCCTCAAAAGAAATAAAAGGCCAAGCTCATTGCCCTACAGTTTAAGGCACTTCAGCATGATAAATCAATTGGGCTGTTCATGCACTTACAATTAGCTAGTTGCTTAAACACTGCTGAATTAGATGAAAAAAGAGGTAAAAGTGAGAACAAAGGTCTCACTTTCACTCTAGCACAATGTGCTTGGTTATATATTAGTTAAGACCACTTATTTTCTAGGCTGGGGCTCTACTCAGAGTAAATTTTCCCCAAGATCTCTTGCAGTGAATGTGAGAGCCACCTTTTTTTTTTTTTTAGCACAATATTTATTTCGTCATCTTCTGCTGGGCAAGTAATGAAGCAAACTGATTTCCAGTAAGCTTTATCAAAAGGCAATCAAAAGCTCAGCATCATTACCAAAAGCAAAATTGCATTGATTAAAGAGAAAAAATCATTCTAATAAAAACCTGATAGACAAGTAATTGTGACTTCTTTCTTCTCTACAAAGCAGTGAAAAGACGACAAAGATCTGTTAACAAAAAAACCCCAAGAGACTGAAGCAAATATAGGCAAAACTACAATTTAGTTCTGAAAGTGGTATTTGAAAGTTAGAACTGGTTTTTCATTCTCAGAAGATAGTAGATGTTGCATTCAAGGTATGACCAAGTAAAATTAACCTCATTGCACATTAATTTAGTTTAACTCTATTCTTAATCCATCTGGAACTCTGCTGGCAAATTTCTTTATTTTGAAAATTTCACATATAAAACTGGAGATGCAGGAAGAGTCTTGAGCAAAGAATTTTCTGAGGACAGGTTGAAGCAAAACATAATTGAATTTTAGGTCAAAATTTCTTGTAACCAAAATGTCTCATTAAGCTGAGACATTACTCTGACTGAACAGCTCTGGAAACAGGTATTTGATACTTGGCTTTTCAAATGCTCTGTAGAAAAAAAGGTAGCATTTTCACACACCATTTTAAAGTACCACCTAGTGGACTAGGTGTTCTTCTCCATCACCACATGACAAATCAGAAAAGCTAGACCAAAAGGGCACTGTGCTGAACTCCAAAGCATGTTCCTAGCAATTCCCTACTTGCCTATGCAGGTTGTAAGACCAAGTCTGGATAAGACAACTATCTTGGGATTGAAAACAGAACCAAACTGGCTCATTTAGGTAACTGTGGTTTATATAAAGAGTAATGAAGAAGTAATTCTCATTAAAAAAAAAAAAAATCTAGGAAAAACAAAAACGCAGTCAAAGTTTGTGGACCCAGTTTGAATGCCTAGACCAAAACAGAAGAGGTCCTTTTTGAGGTCACTTAAAAAAAAAGATGAAAAGCCAGACTAAGACAAAGAGCCTTGGGTAAGAACTAAACTTAATTCAGCTGTAATCTAGGTAGTGATTTTAATTATACTGCTGAGGTAAATTATACACTCAGAGGATGGGCACAAATGGCAAATTTGGCATCTAAGCAATGTTTCTGACACAGGCAGAGAAGGCAAGGGAAATAATAGCAGGAAAAAGCAAATAAGCTTGGCTTAAATACCATTCCAAATTTCTAAGGGCAAATATATCTTTTACAAAATCACCTCCATACTCCTTAAACACCGCTGTGCCATTTACCAGAGTGTTCAAATTCCATTGATACAGATTATGGAGCAGTGGCTGGAGTGTTTTACATGGCTTTGACTTAACCCCAGAGCCCCAGTCCCATCAGGACTTATTTTGCCTTCATAAACAATAGTATATCTAGGGATAAAACTAAGTTAAGCTATCTAAGAACTAAGTTCATATCTTACAGCAAAGAGGTCGGTAAGATGCATGGCAATAATTCATTTCAAGAAACACTTTTGGACTCTGACCCAAATACCTCCCCTAAACATTCACAACAGTGTCAAGCAAGCTTGATACATGCTAAATTACAGCCAGCACTTTTAGTAGTGGTAACTTCCACTTTTACTCACATGGACACAACATTTATACTTTGTACTACTACTATACATTATACTACATTATAATACTATAAAGTCTTTTACTAGGAAAAAAAAGGGGTTGCATACTGAACTGAGGCTTATTTATTTTCTTTTTTTCCTCAAGACTTGCCTGCATCTGCAGCCTTCACCAAAGAACTTGTCCCTCAGACAGTGAAATAAATTGCATCTGAGAATAAAACTCACTTACCATAAATAAGTTGTAACAATGCTCATATAAGTGAACCAACTCAGAGAAATATCCACATTACACCTTCTCCCTCCTACACCAGCAGAAACTGTGTCCTCACAGGAAAGTCACCACACCAAACCCCCTAACCTTTATCCCAAAGGCCCCTCCTCTGCTGGTTTTACAAAGCAGAAACTGCTTGACAAGGCCTTAATGAACAACTGGTGTGAGCCATTAGCCCAGGTGTTTCCATCACCTCCCTTTCACACAGCTGCACCCACTTTGTAAACAAGCTCTTGCTGTCTGAAGAGGTGTTGGAAATAAGTTAGAGCAGAGAGCTCTTTCAGAGAGGCATTTCTTCCACCTGCCATCCCTCAGCTAAGATGAAGCCCAGCTGCTGTGATTTTATCCGTTATGAAAAATGTCCACATTATCATTATCACAAATACTGCTCTGTTGTTCAAGGAGCAAACCATACTCTGGTCTTTGACTGCAAGGTGGGTAAATTCCTGCAGCAGTGAAGCAGATAGGAATGGTGCAAGGTAATTTTCCACCAAGTAACATCCATCAGAAAACTGTTAACATAGATGACAGTACCCAAGTCTCTTGTTAATTACTTGACTATAAAACTTAAAGAGCTTTAAGTTGACGAGTGTTCTCAATGGAACAGACATAATTAATTCCCTAGGAAGGGAAAATAAACACTTTGAAAACACTTCTACGTACAGTGTAATTTATGTTTTCTACACTTCTGCTTCTTCTTTCCCATTCCCTCACAGACCAGAAAACATCTAGGAGATTTATATCAGCACTTTAACCATAGAAATAAATGTAGAAGTTAACTTCCCAAGATTTAAATAACAACAAATATGATATATGAAACAATATTAAGAACTAAGAAAAATGTTATCACAGGAAAAGATGTGTAACTATTGTTAAAATAGAGTATATTTCATTAAGGTGAGACCATTTTCTATTACTACTAAATAGTTAGTCTTTACTAACTACTAAAAACCACACAAAATAGAAAAGGAAAATGAAAAAAAAAGCATCTTTCAAGTATGCCACCTAGTCTCACACAGCTTTTAGCTTTAGTAAGCAAGAGGTGAGGAAAACATTCAAATGCATTATTTTTATCTATTTTTAAATGTTTTTTCTCCACAAATATTTCTAAGCAGCAAGACAAGACCATGTACTATAAAGAAGTTGGTGAAATGGGATTGATTAAAGCAGCAGTATTTTTAGAGATGCTGTGAGAAAAATACAGGGCAATGCTTCTAGTGACACTGGATTTTCTTTTAAATAGCAAAAGGATATTTAAAGAATAATACAGTGTTTCAAGTAAGCCATTAAAATCTAAGTTTCCCATAATAGAAGCAAATCTCATTGTTTTCAGTGTGTGGTTTTTTAAGGACAAATCACGAAAAAAGGGTCATGTTTAACTTTTTATATAATAAGGTGTGACAGAAAAATATTCTCCAGGCTTTATATGGGAAGAAAAATGTACTGTCAGTTTTTCTTCCTCTTCCCTATTTTTTTTTTTTTTCTCCTTGTCTATAATGGAAATAAAAAAATGTCCTATTACTTTCTCTTCTCTAACATCTTCAGAAAAAAGCCTGATTTTTCAGATTTTTTTTCACTGGGTAGAAAAGACCATCTACTTCTCTCCTACACATTTACCCATTTAAATTTTCAAGACACATTTAGCTGAGCTTGGGAATCTCATTGGGGTTTCAGTCTATTATGAAGCTCAGATTTTAAACCATGACTGAAAATCTGAGTTCTCCTGAGTCCTGGTTGTCTGATTTCTCACACTTACAAACTATTTTTACAAATAAGTCAGCCACCTTGCTCTCAGGCAGTTTTGCTCTGGACACTATTTCCCACATGCAGGATTCCACCTCATTCGACCCTCTCCATGCACACCTGATGTGAAGGAAACTTTCCTGTCTGACCATCCAGGAGCCAGTCTGACAGCCACACTCCTACCACCAGAGACTTTATCTGCTGGGGCCAAGGCCCCTCCACAGCAGGAGATGACAAGCGTTACATCATCCAGTGTAAAACTCCCTGCCCCAGGGGGGTACCTGGGCATTCCCAGCTGAATCTGAGTGAATAGGAAACCCACTGGGCTCTGGGTTTTCTGGGCTTTCTCCACTGGTCCAGACTGCAACCAACACTTGGATAAGAACGGGACCCTCGCCACTGAGACAACCAGAAGAGGACCAACAGAATACCATCAGGATCCACAGAGTGTAATATTTTTTCTACTTAATCTGTCTCTCTGTCACTCTCTTTCTCTCTCCTCCTCTCTTTTCCTATTTCTTTCTACCTCTCCCTCACATTTACTGTTAAATAAAAATCCATACTATTGACTTCAGCATACGGTCTTGTTTGCACCTTAATTCGGGCAGAGACATCTAATAATTTTAATAACCAGACCTTAAGAGCACATAACGCCTGCCCTTGCTCTTTTGCTTCAAAACCAAAAATTTATTGGACTACAACACAGAGTTTGCTTCATGCCAGTTACTCTGTACAAAACCAAACAAAAAAACCCACTCAAAGATGGCCAGGAATAAACATTATGATAAAAGGATGTACAGATTACATGGGAAAACATTCCACTGGTTTCACTCTGCTGTAGAACAGATGAGGACAAAGGCAACTCTGCATCTGATCTGGGAGTCAGCCATAGTGTGGATTCAGGCAAAGATGAAAGTAACAGCTGAAAGCGCATTTCATTAAGAACCAAGGTAACAAATTCCTACCAGACTAGGAAATCCCTACTGCATTTCCCACTGTCAGTAAACATTAGCTTTTTCAGACTCAAAGAGTCAAAAATTAAGGTTGAAGTGTGAGCTGTTAGGCAGTAACATAAAAGCCATTTGGATCACTCACCTGTTCCTAACAAGGTATTACAATAGGTTACCTAAATCTCATAGTAATTTACAGGAGAAGATCCTGGTTTTGGATGACAGGTGGCCTCACAAAAACTTCATTTCACCTTGATGCTATTTTACCCATAACTTGCTGGCAGACAGAACAAGACAAAGATGCTGATAGATACAAAGGGCAGACAAAGAATAATCCTTCTTTCTTTGCCTTTGAATCTTCCTCCTTAGGCTGTTCTTGTGACACATTGTGTGTTTTAAACATCAAAGTCTTTTTTAGGCCTGCAATGACAATGTTGAGACAGAAAATAAAAAACTAGCACAAACAGAATGTAAGGAGTATGTCATTGCCCTTCTGCATATTTTTTTTTTTTCCCAGAGCTTTCATGTATGCCAATGTCACATGTCATGAAGTACTATATTGAATGTCACAGTGTGTGACAGAGTTACATAATTTTCACATTTGGAATAGTTGCTCTGTCTGGGGTGGAAAGTCCTTTTTTTTTTTTTTTAAATAGAGATCTAATTTTGAATATAGATGTTTATTTACATGAACTGTTTTGAGCAGCATCCATATCTTAATGCACAGAAAATCAGTATAATGGTTGGTGTTGAGAAAGTGTAGTTAACTGATTATAGCTGCAGCTTAAGTTTAGGACTCCTGAATTATCTTCCGAGCTGTGCAAATTATTATTATATAACTGGAGTCTATGATATTTTACAATATTACAAAGAATCCTGAGGAACAAATAATATTTATAGTATAATTTAAGACCCCAAGTGAAAGGCATATTTAGCAGTATGACAATTAAAATTTTCTAGTTTAAAAAAAAAAAGTCATTGAGGGCATAAAAACTTCAGGGTAAGTGTGAAATGATCTGGGCTTATTGTTTCTGATGGAAGTCTTCTCAACCATGCCATGTGAAGATTTGCCCTGCTAATAATTTTTCATAAAATCATAGAATAATTCAGGTTCAAAGGGATCTCAGCAGGGCACCCGATCCAATCTCCTCCCCAAAGCAGGGTCAGCTGTTCTTTAATCCTTCCTAAGAAACCATTAATCATTCCCTCAGAGCTGAGTTATCAAGAGCATCATGAATTGTTTAGTAACCTGATTACAATGATTAATTAGTCAAGCCTGAATATTGTTAATCCAATTACAGTACTCTCAAAGAACTCAAGGCATGTTTGGATGCACAATGCAGTTACTCGTGATACGAGGCAATTCATAACATTTTGAAGATCAAGACAGTGTGGTTTATTTAGCAGTGCCTTTGCTAAGGGAGTGTAGACATAGGCATTCTCTGTTAAGGAACCAAAGGGTTTAACACAGCCTGTTAACTGTATAGAGGGGGACAGAATGCTTACAACAGCTCTTCTATGGATGGGGAGCCAGGCTCAGGCAGCCATCAGGAAGGAGGAATATTACTACAGATCTGAGAGTGAGGGTGCAGTCCACTAGAGGCAGCTCATGATTTATACACTGGGGCACATGAGTCACAAACAGCGCAACTGGCCACAAATGCCTTTTAATGCAGAGCTGGTAGAGAGCAGCCTTGCCCTGAAAACATGAATAATCAGAATATATTTCCTCTGTGCACTTTAGGAACGGCTATGAATGACAATCTCTTTCATTTGAGCCAATGTGTGTGTTTATTTTGGGGAAGAAGAACCACAATAGGAAGAAAACTGAAATTATCGTCTTGTCTGACTGACCATAGAATTCAAACCACACAAACCATCTTCTTTACCTCAACACATTATATGGCCCATAAGATCAGTACTATTCTGGTCCTTCAAGGAGACAATACTATAAGCAGATAAAACTTATGAAGAGACAGCTTTTATAAAAATGTCTGCATCTACTTACAAATTAACATACACCTTTGGCTAGTCAGAGTCCTCTGACAAGACTCTCCAGCTGGCATAAGCCACCACTGCCCTATTGCTGATCTGTGCATTTCAAATGATTCAGTCCACCAGAATCTAAGTCATTCTTTCACCAATATTTTAATGTTCTGTTTATACAGAATCGCTTTTGTCCTTCAAAAGAAAATGAAAAGGCAACACACATAAACAAATAGGATGATAAACAACTGCTTATTTGAAGTGGCATTTAAATTTACTCTCTAATCCTGCAACCACCGGGGAACCAAACAATTGTGACGGGATCGCACAAAGCAATCATGACTATATGGATCTCAGTCTAAAGGGAATACACCTAGAGGAAGTACAGTTACTTACCACGCATGTTTCATAAGTAAGTAAGGGTTTTGTACAGACAGGAACTGAAACATTTGTTAGATTTTATTTACCAAAAACATAACTAAAAACTACAAAACACTAAAAGATGACACAGAGTTGCAAAGTTTGAAGAAATCCACAATCTAATAGCAGAAAGTTTAATGCATACTAGCCAAGATACAGAGAAGGTGACAGAGAAGCAAGCTAAAAATAAACCTGGTGGGTGGCAGTGTGGGCGTGCGATTCCACTGGTTTAGTCCGAGAGCTTTTCCCAAAGCCATACTGAAGGTCTCAAGTGCATCTAGTTAAAGCCTACTTTTAAAACTGTTAACCATTCATATATCTGAAGAGGGTTTTTGTTTGTTTTTTTTCCATTGTTACATCTGTTGATGTACATCTCTCCTTTCCTTCTGTCATACAGGCTCCACCTGCTACTTTAACTCTCCTCCACTCTCAAGTCTGTGCCTGTACTGAAGGCAGCCTCTCTGGGTATCTGGACCTCAGTGACAACACATTGAATCTGAAGTATCTTTATTTAAATAATGCTTTAAATTATACTGTACTTCATAATAAAGCCACAGCAACCTGCTGGTTTGCTTCTGCTCCTGGGATGTTTACAATTAACCAGAGCATAATGCCATAATGTCATCCCACTCCTAAATTCAAGGCTGTGTGAAAAGAGCAGATAGGAATGCACTCCAATGCATGTATTATGTGCTCCCAGCCCCCAAGTTTAAGAATGCTATATTCAAAATCCTCTGCTGTAATACCAGCACGGTTAAATGACTATGTTTAAAGGCTGTAAGTTTATAAATTGTACTGAAATAATTTGTATAGAAATGATACCATTTCTCTTCATGAGCACAAAACCTATCACATTCTATCATGAAAAGCAGTATTTTTCATTCTTTATACAATGGAAGCAATCTTCCTAATACTCTAAGCAGGTAAATATTATATATTTCATGCATATCCTATACAGTTGCAGAGCGGGGACACAGAAAAAATATCACTTTCTGTGTCTGTAGAATTCCATCAAGCAAACAATTAAGCAGTGCTTTCACTCACTGGGGCACTTCGACCAAAATTTGCACTTTCCCATCTAATATAATAAATCAAAGTTTATTTTAGGTCATGCCCAGCTGCATTAATGTAAGTATACTTGCAGCTTTATACACCATTCATAAAATATCCCCATAAAGCCAGGCACAGTGGTGATACCATGGCTCCCCTGAATAGTTGTTCTGTCCTTGCAGACTAGGTCTTCTACAGTCATAATTAAATTCAATCAGCACTAATTTATCTTATATTTTAGCCAAAATTATTATACTGAGATAGGCTGGAAGGAGCTGTAGGGCTTTCTTTACTGAGTTATTACAGGAACTGCATTTGTTTCCAATAACTAATAAATGAGAGTCAATAGAGCTACAGGACAATACAGTGGCAATGATATTAAGCTATGCAGATTAAAACCATTTCCAGATATAAGTACAAAAGGCACTTAAGAGAGGCAGAAATACACATTTTCAGTCTAAATGTACCATTAACAAATTCAACCTTTCATTAACTAGGGCCAAACCAAAGACTTCCAAGTTGTCTTTAGTACCAGAAAGAAAAGGATTTGTCAGCCCAATATGTAAGGGTCACACCGTGTGAACTGCAGCTGTGACTGTCAGGCAAAATCTAAAAGAGAATAAATAAGTGAAGACAAGCTGGTATCAAATGTTGAACAATTACTTTGAAATTACTAATAGTCTTGCCTTCAGAACTACCTTGCCTGGCTCTTCTTTTCACTTATGCCAAAACAAATTAATTAAAAATACAGACAACTGCACATAAAAGAATAAAAAAGTATAAAATATAACTAAATACTTCACAATTACATCGTGTAAAAAAAAAATTCAGTTGTATTAAATAATGCTATATTTTGATCACCTGATGTTACTGCTATTCTGCTGTATGTCCAAACTACCATCACGGATCATTTTTCAGCATCTATATTACTGTTCTCCATGGAGCTATAATGATTTAGATGAGGATCTAACCCTGTTTTCTTTCCTTAAACAAATTTAAACAACATTTCACGTGAAATCCATTTTGCAGAACATCTGTTTAATCTTCATTATTAATACATGATCATCACAGATCTCATTCTGTTAGCTTCTGTATAAAACTAGCATCATGCAAGAAACAGCTTATTTATGAGGATTTCAACATCTTAAATACATTCTGTCCTTCTCAAGTTGTAACACTTTTTTTCTAACCAGATGATCAGCTTCCTGAATGGAATTATATTGTAATAATATCTCAGGTAATTTTGCCTCTGAAATTGGTGTTTAGGCATTGTAAAGTATGATTAAACTTACAGCGCAATGTTGTCTTGGTCAAGGTAAAAACCACACCTTTCTCTAAAGCCTCTTTTTTTCACCTCCACTAGGTGAAAAAAAATTAATTTCAAAGAATGCTCTAGGACTAATGCATAACATTTACCTCATTATTCTAACAATGCCTTGTAAAAAAGTTCATAAACAAAAAATATGCAAATAGCTCAAGTGAATGAGAAGAAGGCACCGAGAAGCATTTCTCTATTAAAACCACACAACACTACATTAAAGTTGGGCAACCCTACAAAGCATCATGGATATTACATGTATTGGGTGGATGTATCTAAGTGATGCAGATGATAAAACTGCAGCTAGACTCTGATAAAGAAATAGCACCCTTGGGAAAGACTCACTTTTTTGATATTTTTGCTGATACAGGAGATACTGTAGCCAAAGACATCCCACAGCCTTAATTGTTTAAGTAAACCCTGTACTTACCAGTCTACACTACTTTGCAATAGTGTTACAAGTACTAGAAAACCTGGCTGAATAGCTGCCTCAACAGAAAAAAAGAAACTTTCAAAAGTTGCTATGCTGAGTTTCACCTATTTTTTCTCTCCACATTGTGGGGAAGGGCTTCCAGTTAAAAAAAAAAAAGACAGAGTAGAAAGCCATAACTAAAAAGCCATGGAAAGAATTCAAAGTTTCAGTCACAAACTTCAGTAACACAGACTCCAACATTTTGGATGAAGTCTTAAATATGAAAACAGCCTCACATCAGGGAAATTTAACAAAATGCTTTTAGTGATTTATCCTTTAACTTCTACAAACTGTTCTAATTGTTTTGAAATCTTTTCTACTAAGCTAATTTTTTCTGTTAATGAAGAAAAAAATGCCAATGCTTTATGTTAATTAGGTATCCTGATAACAACCACCATAATTCTCGGGATATTATTCTCTCAAAATTGTCACCTCCTCTACTAATGTTTGCAAACACAGGTAGAAACACATGACTAAAGTGCATTTCGTGTATATATTAACTTTAAACATGCAATGCAGATAAGTTCTGATCACCATAAAGATTAATACAGAATATGTGCATAAAAATATGTATATAAAATTTATGTTGTTTATACTCTGCTTTACATCAAAGAGAATAGTGATCACCAATAGACTGGTTTGTGAAAGAGGGTTATGTTCCACAGTAATACTGCTTATTTTTTAATATCACAGTATACAAAATGGAGGCATTAATCTACTGCACAGTATCACAAACAAATTAATATGGTTGGGCCTCAGTTCTTATTTTTTGCCTTCAGACACAAAATGAAAGAATCATGAATTTCAGTACTAAAACAGAAGCATTTTGTCTCCTGTCTAGAAATAAACATGCTAGAGGTTTCTGATGGTGACGGGAGAGTGTTAACAACTTTACATGCATTTTGGATTGCCAACACATTTTTGCACATGCTTTTCCATTGTCCCCTGTGCATCTGGTCAAAACAATCATCTCGTTTTCTGTTATCCTTCAGCCTTTCCCATCTAAGACTGGGATATCAAGCGGTATCCTGACCTGTACCTTGCCCTATTCTGCCTGCAGAAACTTCTGTCCATTCTAGATTCAATTGTACAAAGACAGGGAGAGAATTCTTGCTATCTCCCATAAAAAAAAAAAAAAAAAACACGTTAAGGACTACTCACAATAAAAATAACAAGCTATAACTAAATTTTTACAGCATTTGGGATACTTAAAGTAATATTCTGATAACTACATTTATTGAGATAAAATCTTCGATACTGAATCTTAATGTTGTTTAGTCAGCACTACCAGTGCACTACCAGTGCACTAACACTTTCAGTGGAGGGGAAAAAGTAAACTTCTAAAGCTAACAATTAAATATTCACTTACTGCTGGTTACTTAGGAATTAGGTTGCTTAAAGTAATAATAATTTTGTTGCATTAAAAATTCTAGGTAAAGTTAGTAAAATATAAATGTGGTTTGTTTTTTTTCTCCCACCAAAAACCCCTAATATCCCTTTTCTTCTCGAGAAATAGCCAATATTGCCACTGCCCATCAGAGGCCCAGAACCAGCAGAGTCTCTGGCATTTAGGCTTTTAGTCCCAGAATTTGTGTTCTATTGACAACATCTACCTACACCTATTAATCTGCTGTCCATAAAGCAGTTGTTGCCATGGTGGCCCTGTTGGGTTTTTTTTCTGTAAATAAACATTAACATAATATCTGACCTCAGTCTTTCCTAGACAAAGCACTAGGCAGGCAAGAAGGCTTGGAGGAAAACCATAATTTTTTCATCACCCTAGAATAAAAGTAGAGCTTCACCAACTATCTAATTTGTTGGATATGAAAATCCTAATAGTCACCTCAAACATACATGCATGATTATCACTTCTTTGGTCAATTCACTGGTGATGCCTCCTTTGTGCTGTAGCTTCCATTATTCTGACAAGCCAATGACACCCAAGAGACACAATTTAATACCGCTCTTTCCCTTCCAAAAATGAGGAAAGTACTTTCAGTGTTGTCAAATCATGCTCTGAAAGATTTGATTTTGTTTTCCACTGTACATGAATCCTTAGAAAAAAAGGAGCATGTCAAGGAGAACACTCAAAGGACGATAAAAATTCCCGGCAGAAGGAGCTGGGCGCTGTCCGTGATGCAGGCCCCAGGCAGGGCTGTGTGAGGGCACTCCCAGGCCAGGCACAGCCACTTCCAGCCGGCGCCAACCAACCCACTTGGGCACAGCTAGGCCCCTCAGCAAAGGCATTGGTGCCTCAGGGAAAGCATATTTAATAAAGGTTGAAAAAACCTGTGGAGCTGTTGGTAGAGAATAGCTAAAAATTAAATGTGTGAAAAATAGCCCTGTGAACACCATGGTCAGCAGAGAAGAGGGAGGAAATGCTCCAGGCACCTGGGCAGGTTTATCCTAAAGGACTGCAGAACCCACTGAGAACCCACAGTGGAGTGGGGAAAAAGTGGGAGGAGGAAGGAGCAGATGAGAGGACCTGTTTTGCACTGACTTCACCCCCTACTCCCTGGCCCCACCTGCGGGAGTTGATAGGAGAAGCTGGGGATGAAGGAGTGAAGCTGAGCCAAGAAAGAAGCAGGGACAGGCAGGGGGAAGGAGAAGGTTGGTTTGGTTTTCCTTCTTATCGTCCTAATCTGTTTTTATATGGCAGAACACGACAATAATTTTTCTCCAGGTCATGCCTGTTTTGTTCATGACACAATAGGTAAGTGATCTCCCTGTTTCTTGACCTAGAAGCTTTCTCATCTTGTTCTCTTCCTGTACTTTGGTGAAAAAAGGGAGTGAGGCAGTGCCTAGGTGGGCATCTGGCAGCATCCAACCCACCCCAGAGAGAACAGGGACATGAAGGCTGTGTGCTGCACGTACAGAAAGGCAAATTCTCATTGACTGCAATACTCAATCAGGAGAACTGCTGATACCTTTTCCTCCTCATCGCCCAGCGTGATGACCATATGCATACAAAATGAATGTCAGATGACAGATTTCCTATGTAAATTTGAAAATGTTACCCAACATTGCAGCTGTAGCAAATTTTTGCTCTAATTATGTGACAGACGTGCATTATGATGTGAACTTTGGCTCTTAGAAGACTTCAGTGTTCTTACAAATGAAGATCACTCCTTTACAAAATACATAATCACATGACTAATTTTAAACATATGACCCCACTTCAAAAGAACAGATCAATGATTCAAGTTAGCTACTCAAAATTTAAGTAAGTTAGATGACTATGATTTGATTCTTCATTTCTTAGAGATACCTGAGGAATGTCTGCGGGTAAACGTAAAAAGTAAAAATAATACACAGAATTTAACTGTTTTAACCAGATATTTAAAAGCACACATTTAATTCCAGTTTTATGTCTATTTTCTTTGCTGACTGTGGAAAATAAATTTCTTGCACCACAACAGAATGATTCTACATGTCTTAGCAACTGTCATTGGATTTTGGTTTTCCCATAGACTCTACCAACCTGCCTGTTAGGTAAAAAACACTGTATGAGACTAAGTGTTAAATTTGACTTGAAACTGAGTATCAAGTTTCAGTGTACTGCAAAATATAAATTCCCATCTGACAGAGAATCCAATTGTCCCTATTCCAGGAAATGCAGTTTGCCCATAACTTTTATTCCTTCAGAAATATGTAATTTACATCCTTTCAATTTAAAAAGGACACAGTAAAAGGTGTCACCTTTATAAAAGCCGTTTCAATAAAACTTTATTCCCGTGTTATACTTTAAAATTAATTTGACCTTGAATTCTAAATTTCAGAAAGGTTGGTATACTACACTTCTTCCTAGATGACCACTTTAAAAATTACATGAAAAGTTGACAGCATATCCACTCCATTTGAGACCACAAATTAGGACACTTGGGAAAGAAAGATTTGATGCACCCTAGCTTTTAGGAAAGCATATGTTATGGTTTGAAATATACTACCCCAGTTCCCTTAAAACAACTACATTTTTCTAACAGGTAATTAAAAGGTTAGTAGACTTGTATTCTGGCTTCCCAAGATGGCAGACAAACAAATTATTTCATATAATTATGCCAGTAAGGGGAAGGATCTGAGTCCCTTCAGTAGGAGTAGTTTAACCCTGATCTTATAAGGAAAAGTATAAGGTACACATCAACATAGAGTAGCAAAGCTAAGATTACCAAATACTAGCTGAATTACCACAAAAAAAACAAACAAACAAACACCAAAACAAAAAACCCCCAAACAAATAAACCACCCCACACCAAAAACAAAAGCACAACAAAAAGAACCCCTGAAATAAAATCAGCTTCTTTTATTTCTTGTTAACAGATGTCTCCTGAGACAGAGTTCAACTGGAAACTCCAAGAGGACATCCTCAAAATACCACATTTTTTATTACCCCATAATATCCAGTGTAGGTGCAGTGAAACAATACGTCTTGCTAAGGTGTAACTCCTCACAAGACAAGTGGTTTCTATGCACAGCCTGCCTCCTGAAGTAGTGTAATTTTGTGCATTTCATAATGGCACTCACATTATGGGCCAACATCTTTTCTTCAAGGATCTCCAGAACTGCACTCTGAAGTATTTTTCTCTACTCAGACATTTAGCCTTGCCTGTGTTCTTTCACAGTTAGCAGCTATCAGCTGTATTCATAACTTCCTTTTGTACATTTCAGTATGGAAATTACATATAATGCACTGCAAGTCCTCACATGCCTTTTCTCCTTGAAATAGTCTTACAAATCACTGAGACATTCTTCATAGAAATCGGTTACCTCCCTACCCCCTAAATGTGACACCTTATACCCTCAGTTTAGTAATAGCTCTCATGGCTTTGTCCTCAGCCAAAAGACATCTTCTTACTAAGTTTTTCACATTTCAGTTCTCTCAAACTATTGGTAGCATACGACGTTATTTGTGAGACAGAGGGCTTGCAAAATGACTGAAGTAGTTTCAGACTAAAATTTCTAAGGCTCACTTCTAGGATTTATCTGACAATAGATCTATCTTGGGGAGAGGAAGAGAAGCACTCTCCTTAAGACTTAGGATTTTTCTCTGCTTTTTTACATGTAGGCTGTCAAAGCCATGGCATTTTATCCTGTGGTCACAAGGAAAGCACTAATTGGAAAAACAGTCAATGGCAACAGATGACTGGTCAGTTTAACTCCTATTAAGCTGATTTTTAATTCCTATCAGAAAGAGCAGGGCATCTATGAAGATGGGAAGATTTGTTAGTTGAGCACAATGCCTGTTTGCAAATATACTGCCCTTCTTATTAGCAGCTATCTCTGCAGTTTGAGTGTATGCTCTATTAGATGTTTTCATAAATTTTTGATCTAAATGGTGCATGTAAAAAGCATGGGAAGATATTCCTGAGGCTTGCAAAAGCATACAAATAAATATGTATAATATACATGTTTTTTCCTTAAATATTTTCTTCACAGCGCTCTCAGGGTTATCTGTTTGCACTTTATGAACAGAAGTACTTTAGTCCACTATAAACATGTACAATAAATATTGTATGAGAATACTTTAAAATGTAGGGCAAATTCTAAAATGCACAAAGAGCTGCGCATTGGTGGTATCAATCCAGGAAATACTCAATGGAATATTTTATTCTTACATTCTTTCTCAATGTAATCATGCATTTACTATATCTGTTTGAAAGTCTCTTCAAATGGGAGGAAGAACGCTTGGAAAAGTACTACTAACACTTTCTCAAATGTACAAAAAAAAGTGAAAAGTTGAGTTCAGCACAAAAATGCCATCAAAAACATCTGTATCCTAATTTCCCACTCTGTAAAGACTTATGTATGAACATCATTTTCTACACATATGAAGATTTCCCTGTGAATACATGAGCTTCTTACATATTTCAAAATAAGCATAACATGCGAGCCTTTGCAGAACTGGGATTTTTTCCAGCTCATGCTGACTTCAATGGGAATCAGTTTATCTATCCTTCAGTCTAACAAAAAACATGTTAACATAATTAGACTAAGAGAAGAATAGACTGGTTAGAAGTATCAATAATAATTGGGGGTATTTCAAATGCCACCGCACCTAAATTTATCTACAAGTCATTAAACTGAGAATTCCTTACCTTTCCTGGTTTTTGTGCTTGCAAATAAATGCAGGAAGATGTAACTTTTCCATTTCCACATAGTGCGCTTTGCACATCAATCCAAACACAATACCAATAGGGTAAAGAAATAAACATTACCGCTTATAAAAAAGGACATGCCAGCTGTTCATTTTCCTCTACTCTGAATTATTTAGGACATTACAGAAATATTTTTTTCTTCCCTTACTGAAAGGGAAGATTAAGGTAGAAATCTGGACTGTGAAGACAGTCTCCAAACAGAGACAATCATCTTTTAGACTGTTTCTACTTCGTAAAGAGAGGGGGTTTTGGGGTTGTTTTTTGTTTGGGTTTTTTTTGAGAGCAAGAGAAAAAGATCAGTACTGTTTTTATGTTAGAATCAAGACATCATTATTATTAGGCTAAAACGAACTGCACTTCTTAAACATGATGCTTAAAGGCAATGGGCTGAGACTCTCAGCTGTTTTTTCACATCAGCAAAGAAACCCACTGTCATCGTTAAGGCCATGCAGGAACAAAGAAGCCCATCTGGACCAGGGATGATATTATTTCTTGCCTAATAAGCAAAGCTCTTAACAGAGATGGTGCTTAGATTTATCATCCAGGTTTCTAGAAAAATTGAGAAAGAAAATGAGGTTAGGAGATTAAGTGTGTTTAAAAATGTCTTCTGTTAAATGATGGGATAATACTAGTGCTTATACAATAATGCAATGATTTTTGATTTTAATATATTACTACAAGCTGCTCATGACCAGTCCTAGCTGAGAAATCTGAAATAAGATCAACTGCAAGGTGATATTCAAAGCATTTGAGACAAGAACTTTCCTACATATAGCAGTCATCCCTCCTCTTTACCCACAGACTTGCCCTTTGGCGAGGTCCCGTCTGGTCAAACCCCTTTTCTTACACAGACTAACAGTCCAAAATTCCTGAACCGCATTCTTTCAGTGCTGTAGTCCTTGAAGCATAGCCAGAGTGTGATCCAGTGGCCTTTGGAGCAGACAGGAAGGCCTCCATGGCCTATACACAGCTGTGACCATCAAACTGTCCACCCCTGTTACTCTAATTTGGGTTCTGAATGAAAACGTCCAACCGTCCCATTAGATCTTTGATTTCAAGCCAGGGCTTTGCCTACAGTGCCAAGTGTCACCCCTTTCCCAGAGATTTCTTTTGCATGCATGCATGTATACACACACAATTTAAAATACTCTATTCACAGAAGTGAGAAGAAGCAATTGGCTTTCTGTCAAGGTTAATAGAAGCCAAATAGTTAAGCATATCTGAAAAGCAAGAAGAGCAGTTCTGCTGTTACAGTAAGGGAATTTTCTGAAAGGGACATATTCTAAAAAGCTTTGCTGATTTTAGCACTACTAGTTTCCTTTCAGTTCGTAAGTTTAAAATCAGAATCTCAAACAAAGATGATTTATTCAGAAATGTTAATATAAGATTTTTGGTTCATTACACTCAGCCTTTTCTCTGACACAAATTGGATATTACCAGCTTTTAAACAAAAATCACATTTCTGTCTGCATATTTTCTGTCTTACTTGCAGGAAAAAAAACCATGAAAAAACACAGTCATTTTTCCAATTGAGGTTAAAATCTTTTCTTTATCCTCCAAGGAGTGTATTTTCTTTGTGTATGGTTCCTAAATTTTCTTTTTAGAGCTGAACAAAGTTGAATATTCCACAACTCAGATATTCTGTTATTCTCTTTCAACTGGATTTTGCATGAGCTTGTATAGAATCCACAAGTATATTACATTTGTAATTTCAAAATAGCTTCTCCATACTGATTGTCCTAGTGATCAAAAGACATAAATTACTTGGAAGAAAACAGAAAAACTGAGTGATAAGTTTTGCTGCAATCAATGTCTCTAATATGTATGAGAATGGGACATCATTTCACCAAAACAATCCATCTGTGAAGTATGCTAAGGGATGACTGCGTTTGGATACAGCAATTAATCACCACATTATTTATAGCACTTCAGAAGCAGCTTACAGGGATAACTTCTGCTTAATTAATAGAGCTGCCAAAAACGTCAAACAAGACCATAAAAAACTGAATTGAGAAAGAAAGCAATAGCAAGGGACTGGTAATGATGAAATGTTCAAAGCTCCTCTTCAGCAAAGGTCTTTTCCCAGTTTCTGCAGCACCAGTAAGCAACAAACTCCATCGACAAACCGTGCTAGGTGACCATATTGGTAACATTAGATACTCATGAGCAAAAAGAAAACAAAGCAACAAGAAGTGAACTGCATCAGTTTTAGTGCCCTGCCATGCACACATCCACGTGGATATGGAAGACACTGAAAATAAAGAAGCAACTTTATTTATTTATTTGAAAGACCTTACTTTGTGCAGCTCAAAGGGCCTCTAGAGTGAGAAACTGCATGGATCACACCTAAATTCATTGTCTCTGCTTCAGCACGGACTGCATTAGAAGTAAAGAAGAGGAGTAGTCTAGGGTTTGCTATTTAATCTGCTTTTCAAATCATGGCTCAATGGAAGTCTCTTTCTTATGTAGAGGTTCATAAAATAAAATCATGTTTTCCAGAAGTATGAAAGGCAGTGTAACTCTCCAATTCAAAGTACTTGAAAAGAAGTTTAGCAATTAAAACTAAGTAAAACATTAGTAAGATATGGAGAACACAAGTAATTTGCATGTTAGGCATATGCAAATTGGAAAATAAGATCTGGTTTAAAGGAATAAAGAACTTCATAAAATTACATGGCTATTAAAAGTAGCTTATATGCTGAGAAGTATTCTGATTTACATAAGCAAATTTATTTCAATTACTACATGCAAATGGTAATTATATCAAGTAAAAACAAATTTTTATTGAAAGCACATCTCATTATAGAAAACATTAATGATTTTTTCAGTTTTGGGTCTTCCTTGAGAAAGGGTGGTGAATAAAATACAGAAAAAATGCTTTTATTATTCAATGCACAGGTGAAGGTTTAACTATGAAGCAACTGCAATTAGGTTTTGTTAATCTTTTTTTAGCTTGGTGTCTATAGATCTCCAAATAACTTGAGATATCCACTGGAAGTAACAATGAAGTGCTTATTGTTACTTGTCACACTTTAACATTTTTATGTTAAAAAATACATATGTATTTTTTAACATAAAAATACCTTGTTTTCACTGTTGAAACTGTCTGTCCTTATGTAAATAAGGATACCTAAATCTATTATTAGTCTAAGATTTGACATGTATAAAGGCAGGTACATTTAGGAACTTACATTTAGTCTAGGACCATTTTTCACAGAAGTCTTCATTAAACTGTCACTGGACACCGGAACGTGCGGGCACAAACCCCACTTTAATGTGTATGTTTGTATGCATATTTGTGTTTATGAAATGGAAAAAAATCAAATGGACTGAAATGAAAATGGAACCTTCTACATATCAGAAGTGCTTGAAGAAAGATCTGTGAATTGATGTAGAAGAAACTATTTCTGTGTCACTTATAGCTGAAAGAAAAAGAATCATAGGGCCTAAAAAGAAGGAAAAGGCACACCAACTTTGTAAAATACAGATCTAAATAAATACCACTCCAGACTTTCACTATGTCCCCTCTGATTAAAAGTTCCTTATCTAGTAGTTGAATTTGGGGCAATATAAAAGAATACTTCCAGTGTTTTTAGTATTTCATACAGTACCATTCATACAGTTATCACTTGTCTTAATGGCTCTTGAAGAGCATTTTTCTTGTCGCCCTGGTAAGAAAGACTGCCATGAGGTCACTCAACACACACCTAAAGGGCTCAAATTAAATATTCATCTTGGTAATTGTAAGACCTGTTCAACAGTAACATCACTTCAAACTATTCCGTAAAATAATACTGCCCTCCCAGAACTTGTGATTTGTTGAGCTCATTGAGTTTTCTCCTGACAAACCAAATGCATTTCAGATCAGTGGGGCCTGGGGTGAGGGAAAGGAACCCTGTATAGCTTGGTACAGAAGGCATTAAGAAATATGGTTTACACAATTTTGTCTCATTACTCCTTAAGTGAAACTATTAATCCAGAGGCCTATAAATTACTCCATTTTCCTGTATCAGCACCTTTTAATGTTTTGTTTCATTGAATGAAGATGGCAGCCTGTGAGCACGTAGTGGTAGCATTTTCTCTCGATTCAGAGCAATAAAACACTAGATTAGTCAATCCTCAACAATCCTGGGCAGATGGTGTTCATTCTTCAAACAGGTGTGGGGATGTAAAACGTGCCTCTACCTTTACCCACTGACAGTTCGCTACAACAAATTGCTTGAAATAAAAGAAATAAAGTCTAACTTGGATGAAGCTACCGGCTTATTCTTCATGGATCCAAGACTCAGAGTGATTTAAATGGCATTCCAGCATGTACTAAAACCAGCAGATCAGTCTCTAAGGAATCTTACAATTCCTACCTATAGTGCAACTCTGTTTGCTATTTCCAGACAAGTCTTTTATGACTGAGACCAAATACTATCTATCTGAAGTCACTATTTCAATAAAAATTGCATCAGACCACACAATCAGAAATACATACCCCTGAATATCTCTACAATGTACTGTAAAATATACTTTTCCTTTCTTTTCTGCAAAAGTCCCATTATCACTGATAACTGCTCTTAGACAAACGACGTTCTTTCACCACTGATAAGTCTCCTAGACAGACAGACTATGCCAGACAGATAAAACCGATGCAGATAAGTACTTTGAGCATTTCATAGAACTATAAATAAAAAGTGTTCTAGAAATGAGTGATAACAAAAGTAACACTGCAAGCCTGGCGAAAAACCTCTGAACACAATGAGAGGGAGAGTTACACAAAAAATGGGAAAACTACAAACAAATATGACAGAGAAGGCTCCATCTGTAGAAAAACAGCATTCTTCTTGGAATCAGAATGCTTTTTAAAATGTAATGTAAGAAAACCCAGTCAGGCAAGACATAAGCTCTCTGTAAGTACACCCGAGTCAAATCAAAAAACTCACTGTTTGGCCACAAAACCCAACCTAAAAACTGGGACTACTGTGAAGGTCTATCTGAGGAAGTAACAGTCCCCAAACGGTCTTGTGAAAGGTTCCGCATAACACAGAAATTACTTACCTGCAAACTAAATGACATGGTATCAGCTTTCATTGACAACTTCCAAGATGCCCTAAAGTCAACAGGAGAATTCTCCTAATCTTGTTCCTAAAAAAGGAGCATGCCTTATCACATGCCAGCTGCGAAACAAGAAACAGACAACCAGTGAAAAAAGAAGACAGAGATGGGTTTGCATGTCTCAAAGAAAACAAATTCTGAACTTTCCCAGGTCCTGGAATAGCTGCAGGCACTTGCATAGGCATAACTACCAACTACCAGGCAACTTCGTCAAGTTGACCCAAAACCACTGTCACAGTCCATTTGAATGACAGGTAAGACCTAAGCCTCTGAGAAAACTCCCTTTAGAGTGAAAAACTACTGCAAAATGGTTATTCCTCATTCAAGCCTTGAGACCCGAGGGTGACTTGCATTTTCACATGTAATCCAATTAGTAAGAGTGAGACTAAGCTAATTACAGTAGGAAAAAAAAAAAACCACTAATCATCACGTAAACCTTGTGGCTTCGTGGTTTCACACTTTAATACCTGTCCGACAGACAATACAGGATTTTCATTCTGAACCAGCTCCCACTGCAGTGGGATAAATAAATACCAGAAATACTCAGGAGTCATATGCAATGCATTCTGCATAGAGTATTAGGTTGGAAATGAAACTATGCGTGCTAGTAATCAAAGGAATCAGCTTTGAAAGGGAAGGTAATTCTCTTTTAAACCTAAAAGCAACAAATCTAGCAAAACTACCCCACAAGATCTTTGTCTTTCACTAGCACATCTTGGAAAGCAATCAACGTGAATTAGCAGCATTCATGGAACTGATATTTTGCTGGATAATTGCTGATTACTATGCAATACATAATAGTGAAGTATTTTGCATGTGTGAATTGACTAAACATTGGAAATAACTGTATTGAGGATTAACCAGTGATTTGGGTGAAAAGTTATATAGTAAGCAAAATGTTCTTTTCCCTGTTTCTTTTATTAGCCATGTCTTTGAGCTTAACGTTAGCGCTCCTTTGAAAGCACTGTGTTTATCAGCCTTAATTTTGTCTCACCCTATTGTAAAACATAGTCACTTACCTCAGTGGCCTTTCCTGAGTCTGTCTGTAATACACTCTTTGGAAAGATTATAATATCACTTCATCAACTGAGGATTTTTTTTTACAGAGCATGCAGCAGCAAAGAACACAGAAATTCATTTCTATTTTGTTTTGCTTGGATAGCTGGAAGATTTCGATGTTTCAGTTGATCCTCACTATGCTAACAAGCTAAAGTGACTGTGGTCTAACAACAGAAAGAACTAATGAACATGAGAACAAAACAACATAAAACAAAAATAATATATACACTGCTGATTTTAGAGAGGTCTGCCGCAAGACCGGGAATAAAATTATAGTACAGGCTCTGCAAATCTACTATCCTAGTTGATGATTCCTATTTTATTATCATACATGTGAGAGAACATTTATGGACTAAAGAAACTTTCATTTTACTTGAGTTTACATCTCAACACAGCTCTAATTCCCAAACCTTCTTACATTAGTTGCTATGAGCACAATAGCCTACAAACACATGGAAAATGTAATTCCTGTACTTTAAAAATATATAATCAATCTAACGTTTCTAATCAATAGGCCAACACTCAATCCAAGAAAGAAATACAGCTACATACACAAAATATCTCAATTTTCAGCTCTCTGCCATTCTATTGTCGATTTTTCGTCACTCCTTTCCTAAATGACATGAGTGCTACTTACTCAGCATTGGTGTCAAATTCCCATTTTTGATCTTTCAGCCACCTGCAGTTTCTACCAGGTCTGCTCACTCCTCTTCCTCTCTATCTTCACTCTTTCTCATATAGTGCAGAAACACTTTCCTGTTATCTAACACACGGAGCTACGCTTTGTCTCTCCTTTTCCATACTTTTGCTATCATTCTAAAGCTCCTTACGTCCAGTGATCTGCTGCTCAGGAGCCTTCTCAATCAGTGGTAATATATTTATGCTTAACACCCTTCTGAAATCTCTTTCTCTGCTTTTGTGCACTTGTTTCTTCAGATCCAAAAAAACCACTCGGCATTCCTCTAATATCCAATGGCCCAGTTTTGCTCATCTTAACTGTGTCTTCTGAGGAGCATCTTCTCTTGCTCATTTTGAGACTGCTTTCTGCTAACTTCCCCTGACGTGCCATTGTTCTTGTACAGAAAAAAACCTGTAAATAATAATTGTCTGTTCATCTTCTCTCAACCTAACAATGATTTCTGGATTCCTGTCACATACTCTTTAGTCATATATTTTTTTTTCTAATCTGGACTCCTTGATTTTTCAATTGCTACTTAGGATAAAGTAATTTTCTAACAAACTTTATCATTCTTCTTTTTCTTGACTTTGCAAATAGTAATATACCTGTCCAAGTCAGACTTCAATACATGGACATACTGTGAGTGTATATAAAGCCATAAAATTTTTTCTAGGGTTTTTCCACTCTTTTCCCTATAATTTCTAATGGCCTAGAAATACTCATTGCAACCCTTGCATCTCATGCCTAAAAAGTAGTAATTAATTGGTTTGCCATCATTGTGTATGATTGCCGTTGGGATTTTTTTTCTACCTTTCTATGTACTTCTGCACATTTACTTAGACTGAATTTCATCATCTCCTTTTTTGCTGCACGTAGAAGTTGTTCCTTCTCTTCATCATCTTGACTAGCTTGGCAATCTCACAAGAATTTCATTATTACCAACAATAAATCCCTTTTTCCAGAAAGTTAAGACCGCAGTGCAAAACCCTATGACCGAACCCTAACTCTGGCCCTATTGTTTTGTGTTTTGTTTCTGTGGATTTTTTTTTTTTTTTTTATACTTCTCCATGTTTAGTACCTCTCAAATTGTCATGGCTAGATAGTTTTTCCTATAGTTGTTTGGAAAAGGGAAATCTTTTCAAATACTTTCTGGAAACCTAAGTAGACTCTATTGACAGGACTACTCTAGCCCCCCAAGTAAATTCTAACTGTGAGGAATGACTAAATAAGCCATGTTGAGTCTTCCCCAAGATACCATATATATTCATCTGTCCAGTTACTACTATTCCTTGTCATAGTTTCTATCAGTTTGGTGAATGCAGGCTCAGTGGTTAGCAGTTCCCTGGATACTCTAAAGAAACCATTTTCTAGCTTGGCATTATATTAATCTTTCTCCAAGGCTTTGGTACCAAGGAAATGTTAGGCAACACAATAAATACAAATCAATTTAACTCGTTCACCCTTAATGGTCCTCTAGACCTCTAGGGAAAATCCCACTGGATTCAGATATTTTTAATCAATATTTACTGTTTATTTTGTCAGTTTGTTCCGCTGTCTCTTCTGTTGAGTTACATTCCCTAATCAACTTTCGAAAAAAAAATCACCATGTGGGAATCTGCCCAGTTTATTCTGCATTTGTACTGTTACTGCAACAAATGTTTTCTATGCATGAATGCTGTGCTCCATCTTCTTATACTGTAATCTTACACAGGCCTTATATACTACCTGGCAGACACTCCACACTTCAGGAGTTTGAGAAAGTCTTTAGAAGTTCTTCCTCTATTGTGTTTGCTCTGCCTTACAGGTTTTTTCACATTTAACATAGCAGATTCTACATTCCAGGGGTTTTTTTAATTATTATTCTTGAGATTTGAATAGGGATTCAATTTTGTGAAGAACATCTGCATATTTGATAATTTCTCTAATCTCAGTATTTAACAATGATGCTTTTCAAACTTGATCTTCCTACGATGCTTTAATGCATTATATTTTTTTAGCTTCCAATACAGTGGCATGAAACAATATCCATGTCATCTGTTAAGATGATTTTTTAGCCACCTCTAGAAGTTTCTTTTTAACAAGCATCCTTATTCTCCTGAAACTCCCCATTTGTAGAATTAAGTACTTCTGCATTGGCTCTTCTGACTTCTGTTGCTCCTGACAGCATGCTGAATTTAAGCACCTGGTTACAGAATGTACTTTGGTAACAACACTGTGTCAATAAACTGCCCCTGCATTGATTCACCAATTAGCTTCCTCAGTGGAAAGTTATTTATGGCGTCTAAAAGTTTAGTTTGACTTGACAGCTATTACCCAATTGACATGGGAGGCCACAATCATGGTGAGCTGAAATAACACATTTCTCTTGTGTTTCCTGACAAGTATCTCTGACCTATCCTGGTATGCCACATTCATTGATCAAGCACTTATAGTCTTATACTAAACGTAGGCCTAGATATTCAACAAGGATTCTTAATTACTCCCTGACAGTTAATTTGTTTATCTGCTATAAACGTGCATTTCATTTACTGCATGGCACTATTTCTCCACATGCATGACCACCCTTTCATTATTACCTTGTTATTATCCCAGTACTTCTATTCCTTACCGAAAATTCCCAGTATGCTTTTTATAGCAATAGGCTAAAATAAAGTTAGGCATCTCTTGGGGTTTTAGGAGCTCTCCTGGGTTTTTGGGTTTTTTTTCTGTTAAAGGAATTTTCCCCATACGTGTTGTTAGGGGGACAAATTGCTGGATATTTAAGAAAAATAAAAGATCTACTCACTGAGGGTGGGGTGCATCTGGCTACTCTTTTGTTTCACCTGGGTGTGTGGACAGTCGGTCCCCAGCGTTTGGACGGAGAGGGAGGCTGCTCTCTTTGGCTGCTTTTCCTTCTGCCAGAGAAATCCCAGGATCCCAACCCCACCTTCCCTGCCCCACTGGGAGCTGGGCTGTGGCTGCCCTGCCCCCGCCACTGCTTTGAGCCTTCGCTACGTTGTAGCCCTGCTCACCCTGCCTGCCCAGACCTCCGGGGGGGTTCCCCGTTTGGATACATTTCATCTGCCACCCGCGATTTGTGCTCGTCCCAGCCTGCCATCCCAGCCTGCTGTTCCTGAGGGTCCGGCCGGACACCAGAATCGGCTGCCCAGTGGTTTGTGAAGCCTTTGTTCCATCCTTCCCTGGGATCCCAGGGCACCAGTGCCGCGTGCTCCCCGAGCTCGCTCCGGA
>NW_024582059.1:12462630-12571074 GCF_017639235.1 Corvus kubaryi
CTAAAAGCCCCTTGATTTCAAAGTTATAATAACTCGGAGGGAAGGGGGGTCTCATCTGCCATTCCAAGGGAGGCTTCTGCCTTCCTTAGCAGACACCTGTCTTTCAAACCAAGACAGCATCCTATAAAATCCAGGTATCATGAAGTTTACAGCCTCCCCCCTAAAACTCCTAGTGTTTAAAGAACACAGTATTGGCAAATTCAATACCTCAGATGTTGGAAGATTCCAGAAATAAGCTTGTCTAAACAAACTCTCCCTGACATCCTTGTATGCATATGGCATATTCTCTATCTACATTCAAATGCTGTGTTTCTACAGGACAACTCTTCTGTTCAAGGCAGGGTATGAAGAGCACTCAATAGATCATTATTCCTCTCTTGTTCCCACATTCACCACCCAGACTGTAATCCCACAGTGTATTTACTGGACACGATCCAAATTCTGCACTGAATACAAAATTATCACTTTCCTCATGGGCCTTCAACTATTCTCTTATTCTATTATCTTTCTGTGCTCCTCTTTTAAACAAATGGAATTAATCTAGCTTCATAACTCTCCTGTAAAAGGTGGTTCCATATTACACACAAAGAACAGAGGGGAAGCAAAGGTAAAACTGTCCAGAAGTCAATTAATTTACCTGGCTAATAAGAAAACAATATCTTAGAACCCAGTCTGTACTTCTGTGAAATTTCCAATGATATGATTAATGCCACAACCACTCCTCGAGTAAGAGACCGTGTATATCAAGTGGGGGAGCCAGAAAAGAACAAGCAGAAAAGATTACATTTTTGTGACTCACTGCATATTCAGCAAATATTGGTACTCTACAGCAAATCTTTCAAGTCTACTTCAATTCCTATTCAATTGTCATTTTTTCCACGTGCCTTGAACCAAAATAAGAACAATCTATGCAACTTTGCTTCATTCCCATAGCACAGGTGGTCATTTGTAGAGTCCCAAAACAAAAAACAAAACTAAAGATCAAACCTCTACAAAACAACAAATCAAAAGACACCTGATCATATAATCATACTAATGCAATAAGCTCATGGAATAAATGTTAACAAGAACACTGTGATCATCACTATGGACATTCTACAAGAGCGTGAGATGTCCACACTCATGAGATGCTTCTACACAGTGGAAATGTCTGATAGGGACAACAGGTTGGTTATGAAAATAGTTCACAGGGATCTCAAAGAAATATAGTGGAGAAATTTTTTCCAGGTAAACAAAGAGGAGGAGATTTTTTCAGCCCTTTAAATCTACCCATCTCCCTGCCTGGATATAGTATCTGCCTTTTCAGAATTTTGGATAAGCCCCAACAAAGAGTACTTAAGAAAGCGGTATAAAAATCTGTCATTTGAGATCTCAGTGATTAGCAAAACAATGCGTAGCAGCATTGAAGACAGGCTAGAGATAAGCTAGAGGAGATGCGGGATGGTAATCCACAGATACATAAAAGGCTGCTAACAAAGAAGATGGGAATAGTCTGTTTTCCATGTTCATTAATGGATTCCACTTGCAGCAAGAACAATGCATATTAAACATAATGAAAACTTTCAAGCAGGGAAAAGAGTAACAGACTGTGACAAATTGCCTGGTGAGGATGTGGAAAGTCTGTAATTAGAACAGGCAAGACAGATATCTGCCTGGAACAATACACATAAATTTACTCGGGGCAAGAATATTACCTCTCGAGGCCCATTCCAGCCCTAGTTTTCCACTTTTCTTTATACTCTCTAACATCATTAAAAAATTAAAACTACTTCCCTAAAATTCTCTCTGTATGCAATGTATATTTAAAAGAATACACCTCTCCCAGTAGCCAGTATAAAATTGCTGTGACTATTCAACAGAAAAGGAATAAAGAACATTTCGTGTTTCCGTATACTAGTTTATATCAACTGAAATGCTGACAACCCACTTTTATGGGTAAGAACAAATGAAAAAGCTCCCTGTGCACACAGAAGCCGGGTGGCTGCCTATATACAAGATTATGACATGCCAAGTCGAAGTGCAGTGACCCAAAAGCATTCATCTAAAAGTTAACTCAAATATGTCTCATTTGCCTTTAACTGTTGAAAAAAAAGGAAAAACAGAAAAAGGGAGGGGGCAGAGGGGAACCTGTAGGTAATAGTGTCAATTTTTCACTCATATAAATGTATTCCAATATGACAATCATAAATTCTTATCACAGTTATAACCACCTGAGCACTTTTTTTTCCTCTAGCGAGTATCTGCCTGGGTCTAACTTATCGTTTTTAAACAAAGGCAATTAAACTAATGTTGAAGAAGAGATCGTGTTCCTTGTGTTGCCATTCCAGAATCCCAGTCCCATCAGGTTTCATTTCAACGATGTGCCACAGTCACCTTCACAGATCTCTGACACAAGAAGGTTCTAATGTAGCCTCACTTCTGATTCACAAAGTCTCTTCTGATCTGAATTCACTACCTAAACTGCACTGTTGAGCTCAAGCCCAAGACTGACCAGGACTATCCATGAAGATGCAGCTCTAGTAGCCTGCAGGCAGATCAGGCCCAGGAACTGGAGCCGAAGGCAGACAGCTCATTTCTCCAGTATTTTTCCCAGGTTTATTGGAAGAGGACAAGAGCACAGCAAAGGAACCTTCATGACAAGAAGACAAAAGGGAGACAAAAAATACATCAGGAGGGGTATGAGAGAATAAGGGGAAATATGGAAGATGCAAATAAGTGACACTCATAGGTGGGTAAGAAATGGGACTAAAGAAAGAAACTGGTAGCAGGAAGTTGAAGGGAAATGGTAAAGATGCTTGGAAAAGGCATCCAGAATGGCTCTGCAGGAAAACTGTGCCTTCAATAGAAGTAGAGCTAGCATGAATGAAATAATTTGTACAGGGACTAGGACAAACAGGAATACGAATGTTAGGATATAAGGTAATGTAGAAAACTTGGACAGAAGAAATCTGTATTTGCTTTGTGTGAAATCTGAGAAGGAGGAGCTAGGAGGAAGAAATAGAATTTATATCAAGGAAAACAATGAAGTTCTGAACTAAACCTAGGACTGTTGAGAAGATGGGGTGGCGGTGTAACGGCACAATGGAATAGGAAGGAGACGATATCTAGATTTGGATTCAGAGAACAGCGAGAAGGGACGAAGAAAAGGCGGGGCGGGGAGAAGAAGAAAAAGACTGGCTCATACAGTGGCAGGAGGGAGAGAGAAGTTGCTGGCAAGGAGCTCAAGAAGAAAAAACAGGGTCTTAGCAAGTAAAGAAAAAGAGCCTGGAACAAGGAAAGGAAAACAGTGGAATCAAACATGGGACAATTTGGAGTAAATGAAATATATGCTACGCCAGAGCCTGGAATGCAACCAAGGAATCCCAGTCTTGCCAACACTCTGCTGTCAGCAATCACCTATGAATCCCATCTGAGAAAAAAACACAGTGAGCTTTCACAGATAGTCAACAATTGCAGGCTCTGATTTTCTGGTCGCCTGCCTGGAGACCCTGGGGTCTGACTTGCAGAAGTGCTAAGCACTTGCAGCAGCGAGTGAAGGCAACAGAAGTCACTGTTGTGAGAATAAATTCATTACTATTTGGGATGAACTCAGATACTACAGCAGTGAGTGCCATGGTGATGCTCATAACTGTGACTTCCTAAAGATTTCAAATGGAGTGCAGTAAATAAGATACAGAGACACACATGCAACATCACGATAAAAGCAAAGTATCAAAGTTGCTCACAGAGGGAACCCATTTGGTTTATCTAATGCACTGTGAGGTAGAAGATGTATAAAGCAAAAGAATAAAAATAGACTATTAATGTAGGTACACAAGGAGAAAATTTGTTTAGCATAGTGAATGCTTGACTTTTGAAGCTGTATTACATGATTGGTGTTATTCATGTGGATGTTATCTACATATTCCACTCCATTGAGTAAGTGGTATGACCTCAACACACAAGCTACACCTAAAGGCCAGCTCCTGTCTTGCAGACTTACTAGTGTGGGTCACACACATTAAAAGTCAATAGGGGGTTTGGTGACAACTTTCACCAACATGGCTTCAATTCCGTTATTAGTTCTATGTAAAGTAGCAATACAAAAATGCTTTCCTCAGATTTGCAAATATCCTGAAAATGTTAGCATTCATTGGCCCATTACAACCTAATACACATTAAAAGAAATTAAGAAAACAATGCTTATATCTCTGTAAAACAATGAAGTGGTAGTTTTAACAGTGTTAGAGGGGGTTTATTCTGCTTAATACTACCTGATTCCTCTTTCCACTGTTGTCAGTTTGGCTAACTATCAAGGCCAGCATCATATCCTTACTTCCTGAGGTTACTCAATGCAATTTCTGGACTAAGGCTTAGGACGGTTTAAATCTTGACTTTCTTCATTGCTAAATTTATTTTCTTTTTGTATTAAAGTCAGCTCACCGTATTAGTTCTCAAATACTGGCACAACTACTCTTTCATGACAGTTTGCCAGTAAATAAAAACTTACCTGGCTTAAGAACTGAGCCAAAGATTAAAGTCAGCTTAAAGTCAGATGGGAAGAAACTAATTCTGCCCAAATCCAGAAAGCAAATGTTTAGTGCTCCCAAAAAGCAGGATGTCCTCAGCTGAGCAACCCAAACATTTATCACCTTAGGAGAAATCTCCATCTGACTGCTCAAATACAAAATAAGTTGGAATGTAAGTCAGATGTAAATCCAACTCCTTCACTTTCAAAAATTCAACCCTTTGAATTGGCATGGAGACAAAGATGCACAAAATCATTCACTGCTGATTCAACTGAATTGTGAACGATTTAGATCCTTATCAGGATCAGCATTTTTTCAAGTTACAGTCAAGGCCTATTAGTTTTTCACATTATTGGATAATTTTTTATCTGTTTGACAGGACTGCTTACATCAAATATTCCTGTAAAAGCTGTAAGTCACATGCTGTTTGTACGGCACTGGAATTTTTTACCTACACATTGAAGTCACCTTAAAAAACAACTTGAATTCCTGTGATCATCTGAATAAATGCAATTTTCCTTAAAGCTTATGCAGCATCTGCTTAGGGGCAAAAACAGGCCTACTAGAGTGTCTTCCTGCTACTTCCAAGAAGCAAAATTTCCTTCTATTAGATAAAAGGTTTTAACACTTTAAAGTGTGTTATTCCCTAACAAAGCAGTCATTATATCCACACTTAATGATTTGGGGTTTTTTCCTTAAAGTACCACAGAGATGAAGGCTCTCATAGAAATGTTCTATGCAGTAATTTTCACTCTGGATGTGTGAGAAAGTTCAAATACCATATGAAAGAAACTCCATTTGAAAGCTTTTTAAAATTCCATTTTTCAATGCTTCCTGGTTCTCCCCAAAAACATTCTTATTCACACTGCAGTAGCACCCAGTGACTTCTGATCAGGACTAGGACCCAAATTAACATCAATATTACTTCAAAAATTTCAAATTTCTTTTAATAAAATATACACTAATGTTGGCGTCTATCACAGGCATCATCTAGCAATGCGTGTCTTAAATGTACACACAGCTAAGCAGAGAGATCAGTAACCTTGGAAGCCACGAGCAAAACCCTTGCACACCAGTTCCCTGTCAGCTCTGACACACATACATCATGAATGCTCTCATTTTTGAGACTGAAGTCCCAGTGTCTAAGATGTTTGGGATTTTCTCCTTGTTTAGATTAGTGATAAAAATGGACAGGATGAAGGGAGGAAAAATATCACTGTTCTAAAGCTATTTAGCAGATTTAAACAGCAATATCAAGTTATCTGCATCCGACCTACAGCTTTAACCCATCTGTTGAGAGCTGGAAAGAACAGCTGAAACACAAAATACAATATCTTATGTTATGGTTAGCTATGTCCCCAAAGACTTTCTTAACTCGCCACAAGAAATTAAAAATTCAAGCAAGCAATGAAGGAATGCTTGAAAAGTTCTAATGTTGCCCCTCAAATTGTATAAGGAACATGACTGAAGAGAAAACAAAAAATTAAATAAATAAATTTTCACTCCTGGTAGAGGAAGGAGGTCCTGATGGAAAAACAAGATAAAACTTAAATTAGAATTCAAAAAACAACAAGATTTACCACAATGTGTTTGCTTTCCGTTTTAATCTGCTGCATTAAAAGGGATCAGGATTTGGAATTTCACACTTATTTATCACCTGGTTAAACAACATTCAGTAACAGAGCACCAGGGAGCTGCTGCACCACTGAGCAGAACATAGCCTAATTCTACCCTATCAAGCAGCAGTCATTGCATCTCCGTATCATTAGGTTGCCCTTAGAGAGAGATCCCGGTACTGTGGCTATTCTAATTAAGAGTGTTATCAGTGAGTGAAGTGTGGTGCACAGTAATTCAAACATTTCTGTGGCAGAACTACAGAGCATGTCAACAGGTATGAAAAAAAAAAATTTAACATGAAAGCTTACTACAGCTCTGGTGTACAGCTACTGAAGAAGAAACATTCCAGATTTGCATCTTCATATCTGCCTTCAGAAACCCAGGACTGAGGTCAGCTGACAGACCTCAGGGCTTAATTGAAAAGAAAGCCTGTCAGTAGCTTTCAGTCTCATTTTGCTCCTGGGTAACAGACTCTGTTTTAATTTGTTTTGCAAGATGAGCATGAAAAGGTAAGACTCGGTCACCTAGTGAGTCACCACACAAAATAAATGACTAATGGGTCTATCTGCATTTGACAGATTGAGGTTCAAATCCTGCTGCTCCTTCAGGAAAGGCAGATCTACTGCTTGGAGGAACAGAGATTCATGGTGCATGTTATGCAGGCAGGGTTTAAAAGAAATTTTAAAAGCCAGCCGCTTTCTACATGCTGCCTTTAGAAAGTTCCTGTTAATTTTGTTTATCAAGAAGAAAACATGATTGTTTTGTGTGCAATCACTTGCCTCCACACAAACTCTTGCACTAGCAAATATCACCTTCTTCATTCTGATGATGTGGCTCTTATCTGACCCCTCCATTGTACAGTGGAGATTAAATTTCTTCATTATGCTTCCCTGCTTGCCTACACTATTCTGTTCTCCTATTTGCTTTTTCCCCCCACACTAAAACGGTCTATTCAGTCTCTGTACCATCTTCTCACTTTTGCATTTCTCTCAAATTGTGACTTCATCAAAATACAGAGGTTTACCAGACTTCTTTAAATGCCTTCTAAGAAAATTTTGCTTATCACATGGACAGCTCTTTGCTAAAACCGAAGTAGTTTCCTGAGGTTGTCTACTTAATCTCCTTGCAGCTTCTGTCCAGCACTGAAGCATTATGCATTATACGCAGAAGAGAAAAAAAAAATAAAAGAGATAAAAGCAATACACACACAAAAAAATCAACCCCAAAACACAACACCCCTCGAAACCAAATAGTTTATAAGGCTTGTAGCAGTCCAGAGAAGCAGCAGTCAAAACCAGTGTCCAACCCTGGTGTTCAGACCATTCTATATATTCTGTGGCATGGAAATGCACGCATATGCATCAGTCAGTCCTAAAATACCCCACAATTGTTTTCTATTCATCTGTATTAAATAAACACCTCAGTGATTTTAAAAAGTTGCTTGTTTTTAATAGAAGTAACTTGAATATACAGGCTAATTACAGTTACAGAATGCTGAAGTTGGGACATAACCCAATGCTCAAGCAGGACCACTTAGAACTGGCAGCTCAGAACAATGGCCCCAAATTAAGGTGCTCCTTATCAGGCAAGCCATCTCTCTTAGCAGAAATGCTTTTTAAGGTAGAACCTGTCTCTTCCAAGTATCCCACAAAACATGCCCCATGGGCCTAGACCCCAGAAAGCAACCATTAGTACTTCCCTTTAGAGTGGGAGGACAAAGGCAAGAAAACAATCCAAGCACAAGTCTAGTCATCCTGTTCAGATGGGCAGTTTGCTCAGACACCTACTAGAAAGTTTTAGTTGGATAAAATAAAACAGCAAGAAGGTTAGAAAACCTTCTCTCTCCCTCATACAATTCTTTCAATTAGGGAGCTATGTGTAATTCTTGTTCCTTCAGTGTTCAAGCCAGAACCCTCTGGTGTCAGTGTCTACCTCTTTTATCAACCCCAACTGAAAGTACTTTGGTATAGATTGCTTTGAAGTTGGTAACATTTTCTTTTAGATGTCAACCTCGCTGCAGCAGTTGAGGACACCGCTATGACAGGATCACAGAATTAAACATTTGAAACCAAGCGGAGTCTTTTGTTTTTCCGAAAAGAAGCTGAATAACATTTCCAACAGAAAGCATCACCCAACTGCACCTGCAGCAGCAGCTTGTGGGGAGGAAGACAACCAGAATGCAGGGAAAGAAAATTACAGCTAATAGCTAAGAGGAAGAAACAGATTGATGACTTACATTTTTGTTTCACTGCCCACAAAGGCAGCCTGAGATGCTAATTTATTCTAAAACAGAAAGTGTTTTTGTTCTATTAGATACTTAGATTTAGATACTGATTACACAAATCTTTATGATTTGATTTTATTTAATTTGCTAGATATTTCAGAGATGTGCCAAAATGCTTCTTTATTCCTCCAAGTGGAGACAAAGCAGTGAATTCATAACAGGGACAGCTTCTTTATTGTTTTATTTTCAACCCTAGTGCTTTAATTAAACAATATCAAAAATTTCAAAATATTAAAATGTTATTCTTTTCATATTTATTCAAGTGTTACTTGAATAACGTCTTTATGTCAATGCTTTGTTAGCCCATTTTACTACTTTCAGTGCAAATATGTAACAATGACCTTTACTCCAAGAAGCTTATGGAGGATAAAGCTATAGATAACAGCTGGATGTAACTAGAGTACAAAAACAAAGCTGGTATCTCAAAGTTACCACAATACTGGTATCTCATTTCCACAGTACATCAAGGTCTGAATTTTTAATTAAAAAAAAAAAAGAAAGAAAAAAATTAAAAAGGAACTCAGACCTTTCTTGCGTATCACAAAACCAAAAAGTGCAGAAATTTATTGGTGGCAAGGAAAAGTTCATTCTACAGCACCAGAAGACGCATAGTAAAGATCAGCAAGAGTATGCCCAAACTAACATGAATTCCCACCTGAGGAATTCACTGACCTGCGTAGGCACCATAGTCCAAACTTTTATAATAGGTATGAGCACAGCTTTGTTCATCTTTAAACTTCTTTCAAGTCTAGTAATGTTCTCATCCTACCTTGTAGAGTGGAGCTAGGTTACTAGTTGATAATAAAGAGAAATCTATATGGTACCAAATGCCACTGGGAAGGAGAATTCAGTTTGAGGAGTCAACTTTACAGACTCCCAGGTCGCCATCTGACAAGGTCTGAAAAGCTCATCAGCCTCAGGGAACTGTCCAAGGCAAGGGAGATTTGGCACTGACAAATACCAGAAATTCTGGCACTGCAGAAGACTAGATACCTGTGGAAATGTCACTGGGATCAAATTAGGAAAAGGTGTTTTAGCTTGCTGGACATAAGCAATTGTGGTCCAAGATCTTGCTGTACTGGCTCTTTGATTTGCTTGGACTGGTAGCCAACTTTGTTCAAATAGGACAAAATACCAAATGAATGCATCAGTACTACTTATGGACGGACTCTGCAGGGACTGTCAAAGTAAAAAAGCATGAAAAAAATATGCTACTCCACTATCTGTAGTTCCCATGCTTGTCTCTTCAATCTTTCTACACAAACAAAGTCATCATGAATGGAAGGTTAAATTCACCCTCCATTCCCCTTGCCAGTGTTTCACCTGAACTCAAGCAGCTGTACTGAAAAAGAAGGTTATTGACACAGATTGCAGTATTAGCATCCATTTTTTTTTTAATCAGAAAGAGATGCATTAAGGTAACAGACTCACCAAAGTTTAAGAATTGCTTAAAATCAGATACTCCATCCATCCCAGATTTATCAAATTAAAACAACCAAAAAAAAAAAAAAACCCAAAAAACCCAAAATAACCAAAAAACAAACAAAAAAAAAACAACAAAAAAACCAAAACAATACAAACCCAAACAAATGAAAAAAACTGCCAACATTGTTAACAGTATTTTCTTCCCTGATTTTTACTGGCAAACAGTTTAGAAACTAAAATAAGCAAACCAGATCTAAAAAAAAATATCTTCTTCCCCACTATTTTATTCATTTGTCACACTCACTTGTAAAGCACTGCACTCTTCTTGACCTGCCTGCAGGAGAACATTGGTTTGAAGGTACAGTTTCCATGATTTGACTGTGAAGGACGTGCCCCTTCCAGTCACAGCCTCCCCAAGCTTCTGTCAAAATAATCTCTTTATTTATTATTTGATGCTGACATCCTGGAAAACAGTACTTGAGAAAAAAAGGCAAACACAAACACAGATGTGTACACATGCTTGGGAGATGGGTTTGGGAGGGTGGGCATAGCTGAGGAGATCAAAAGAACACAATAACCTTCTATATCAATGAAGTCAGGGGCACAGCATCACTATAAAACTGCTTCAGCTTCATGTGAGGACCAGCATTGATGTATGATTTTAAATGACTTTTGAGAGTTTCAATGGATAAGTTGTTGGAAAAACAACATATTTTCAAAGTGTCCAGTCCCCTACATACAAACATCTCTGTTCACACCAATGCCTGTTCAGAGCACACTGCAGCACTGCCTTTCTTTCAGCTTTGACAATCCAGACAAGGGAAGAAGCAATGGCTGCATCAGTGATGCTTAATCGATATTTACAACCACTGATTACAGAGGGCCACTAGGTGTTTTGGAGGTAAATGCATGCTTCTGTTTTCTCTGTAATATTAGAAGACAGTATTTTGATATCATTTTTTCTACTTACTCATTCTTTGCTACCAATAATTCAGGTGATACTAGCAACTAATCTCAGTTCAGGTTTTGGGGGTTTTTTGTGCAGAGACAAGCAGGGACATGCTTCTCCTCTCCCTTCTTAATGTTTCTGTTGACTGCCTACAAAGCTGACTAATCCAGTCCCACAGTATCTCAGTATCTGTCCGGATGCACCTGCCTACATCCAGCTGCCGTCTCGTCCTGTATTCAGACTGTAGATGCTTTAGAATTTCAAGTTATCTTTCTTCTTTATCAAGTTGTCTTTATCAGTTTAGCAGCAACAGTGTGTCCCTGTTAAAGACTAGAGGTGTCCAAGTGCTGCAGTATTGCTAATTCCAGTACCTACAATTGTTCACTGGTTTAATAATGTTATGTGGAGTTAGTCCAGATTTGTAACATTACAAGAGTAAATCATCAGATACACTCTGTATAAATACAAGAGTTAAAACCTGTTGCCTGGGTTACTCTCAATGTACTATAAAATGGCTCTGTGATTTAGAAAGACATTTCATTCATACATTAACTTCTAGCCAGATTTACCTCAAAAAAGCAAGCAGAAATGAACTTTTCAAAATAAGATGTAAGAATTCTTCCATTTTCAGTAAACAATATAATCAATTCACAGAGACTTCAACAAAGATGACTGGTGACTAGAAAGAAAAAAAGTATTTCTATTTTACAGAATGTGAAGATGTTATTCTTATTGGCAGTATGCAACTAAGAATGGTAAAACTACTGGTAATAGCAATATCTAAACAGAATTTAGAATCAAATATGAAAATGTGCCTCATCCAGTTCTCTTCCCACTCTACATTATAACCGAAAGAAAGTTCAATGACTAATTTCAATCAGAGCCAAATGAAACCCTTGAAACATCCTGAGAACACATGAGGGGAATGTATCTGTCTGGGTTACAAACCAGAACAAGCCCAACTTCATATGTGACAGCACCATAAATGCTACTGTAAATCCACTGCTTACACCCAAGACAAGGATGAGCTCTCTCATTCCCTAGAGTACTTCCTTATGACCTCTCACATGAAGACAGGCTGAGAGAGTTGGGGCTGTTCGCACTGGAGAAAGAGTAGGCTCCGGGGAGACAATACAGCACCTTTCGGTACTTTCCAGGGGGCTTACAGGAAGGCTGAAGAGCAACGTTTTGAAAAGGCATGCAGTGAGAGGACTAGGGAGGATGACTTTTAGCTGAGAGATGCAGATTTAGATTAGATGTTAGGAAGAAATTCTTCACTGTGAGGGTGGAGCAGGTTACAGAGAAGCTGTGGATGCCCCATCCCAGGAAGTACTCAAGGCTGCCTGGATGAGGCTCTCAGGCAACCTGGTCTAGTGAAAGGAGTCCTGGTCTGCAGCAGGGTGGGTGGGAACTAGATAATGTTTAAGGGCTCTTCCAACACAAACCATTCTATGATTCTAAGACTTGAGTCAGAAAGAAACCAAACAGGTATGCTCTGAATGTCTGAGAGCAGACCTGAACATCTGTCTGTCCACAAGCCAGACCTCGGCAGCTGGAAGTCTGTCCTGCACAGCCTTGTTCCTCTTCTTGTGAACCAGGTTTCAAACTGAGCTGACATTTAACAAGTCCAATATTCATGTTGTCAGACTAAGTCTGGGTCCCTTGAAAGTCTACTCAGCTCTGTTTTAATTTCCACTGTCTGCATGCAAATATCATGATTTCAGAATACACTCTTCATCTAAGTGTGACCACAGTGGTAGGGGTAAGCTATAGAAAACAAATGTAAGCTCACTCCACATCTGTCAAAAGCAATATCTGTCGAAAGCAGAATAAAACATGAGGAGATACTACTAAGTATAGCTAAAAACTCTCAACTGTCCTAAGTTTCAGTGGCTGCAGCTTACACAAATGAGTTCAAAGTATTTCCTGGGATATCCTTTAATAGTTAGCTGCTGCCGCAGGAGAAGGCTAAAAAGATCAGCCAAACCAAAGAACACACTCGGATAGGCACAAGGTACCATGTTCACGGCCTCTGAATTCAGGAGGCAAGGAGCCTTCTGGAGATGATGTTATGAGGTGTGAGAGTATGGAGGTGCTAATTCTTGCTCTCAGTTATTTGCTGAGTATTTCATAGGGCATACAGTCTCTCATAAGCAAAACTCTTTAAATTATTTAAGAATACTAAAAAGTATGTATTCTTAGAGGCAAAAAATAACAGCTAGGAACACACTAGTATATTAAAGACAGTTACACTATCAGAAGTCCCTGGAAACATCAACAGTAATTACCTCAGTTTTCAAGGAAGAGGTAAGATGTTATAGGACAAAACACGTCTATTGATGAAGATTATTACTGAAGAAGGGCTTGATAACTAAAGAACACATTGCACTTATTTTTCTCCTCTAAAACTCTACCAATGTATAGGGGTGTTTGTTTAACCCAGACCACAATTCTTTCTTATTACAGAGTCCATAAAATGTCTCTTTTAAATCTATGATTTACATTCTTAATTCTTCTTACCTTCTTTTTTTTAATGTATGACTTTTATTCTTACATTTTTTATAAGAAAGAATGGCAGCAAATAGCACATTACATGTTCTCCTAAATTAGTGAGCGTTGCAAATATAAACATCTGTAAATATGAGGTTTAAATCAGTAGTGACTCATTAGTTTTTTTAGTGAGTAAGGACTCAAAGCCCCTCAAAAAAAAAAAAAAAAAAACAACAAAAAACCACAACCAAACCAAAAAACCAACCTATCCCATTCAGTTTCATCATAAAAAGACGACCTGAAATGTATACTTGGGTAATAAATCCGCACCACTTACCCCAGAAATGAAACCACAGTGCAGCCAGGCTGCTGAGGCCCTGTAACATACCCCCATGGATCACGTTTTCTGTTCAGGTTGAGTTATGCATGCCAGTCTCTGAAGTTGTGTAAATAGCCAGGGAAAGCCTCACTGATAGCTGCTGATGGCTTGAGGTGCCAGATTTAGTGCTAGCATGTGTGCCAGTCACAGTTAAAAAAGAAGGGAAATAAGGCTCAGAAAAATTATAAAAGTTATAAAGCTTTGGAGGCATTAGACAACACAGTTTTGAACGTAGCAGCCTTTCTAGCTTCAGTTCAGGCCAATAAACTCAAGTAGGTCTCCTCCTTTAAGCTCACAAAAGGGTATTTAGATTGCATCTTATCCCCAGGTTCCTGCCCACAATCACTATATTTTGAATCAATATATTTTGAATATATTCTTCCAAAGGGTTGGAAAAGTTTCTTCCCTCACGAGATCATCTATTAAACAGATTTTAGTGGTTTAGCAGCAAATACTTACTCTATTAATGCAATAAACTGTAACCTCCTCAGCTGTAGGATTATAAATTACCTGGTCCCTGACCTCATTAAAAAATTACTCTGTAAAAGTGTTAATGAAACAAAAGAGAGATTCCAGTTCTCTGATACATGTTACAAAAGCCAGGAAGTTGGAGTTTGTCCAGAAGGGGGTCAAATCCAAACAGAGAAAACTTATTTCATCTGTGCAGTGTTCACTTAACTCAGTGATTGTAGAAGAGGAAGAAGAAAGAAGTTGGTTTTATTGTAGAATGAATCAGCAAACACGAAACAAAAGGGGAGTGGAAGCTAAGGTTTCTGTTAATTTGCGCATCTTTGAAACTCAAACATAAAGGTCAAAGGTGCAGCATTCAAAAGGAAGGAATTTTGCCATACAGATGACAGCCACATAAACAAATTAGATAAAATATAACAAAATAGTGCACCTAGAAGGTTTATAAGAAAAATTTCTTGTTAAGGCGAAACTAGAGAACATGCCTAGTTCTTACAAACACTTCTACTCAAGCTTTATTCATTTTATTGTCCACTGACATGCAAGTCACTTCTAATTAAAGCAAAATTTAGAGCTCTAAAATAAAGCTGGATGATATGTTCTTAAGCAGATGCTACAGGAGTACTCATCAGAAAGCATAAGGTTCTGACTCTCATAATGTGTAACTGACATAATTTCTGCACAATCCCATATGGCTCCCAATTCTGAATTCCGAATTCAATTTCCCAATTGAATATAGAGTATTGTATTCCTATTCAACAGAAACAATAAAACTACACATTTACACGAGGGCTTCTCAATATTCCTAAAACTATTGGTACTAATACTAGAAATATCTGCAACTATGTGCTTGTCCCAAGAGTCCCTCACCAACTCGGAGGACAAAACATGACCCAGTAAAACACCATTACCCCGTGTTTTGCAAACTGCCCTATAGCAAAGTCCTGGGGCACTGCTGCTAGGCTTTGGAGACCAGATAAGGTGGATTTATCGCAGGCTACTTAATATTACAAGAAAATCCTACCAAAGAAGGAGATGCTAGTGAAGGCACTGTCACACAGCAACAGAGTTGAATATATGAATCAATATGCATTAGTCTGATTTGCTATAAATCAATATGTCATGCAGGACAGTTATATGCTTTATACTTCCTAATCTATAGAAAGCCTTGTTTTAAGCAGCATCAAATAAATTTTATAATAGTGTTTGATTTCCTTAGCTATCAATTGATTACATGTAATTAGCCCTCCACCAGCTCTTCATTCACTCAGAGAATTCTAAGTAGCAGTTTACTATGGTGTTCCAGTGGGGACAACAAAACCCTTTTTAAAGAGAAAGGATGCTTGGCAAAATATTTAAGCTTTAATCACACTTGTTTCAAGTTGTCACACAGAAAAATACATGCAATACAATAAAATAACAATGCAAAATTGTATAAGTGTGACATAGCATTCATCCCTGGCTTTGAATCCTGTGAAAGCTTGAGCATGCACCTCTGGCCTTGAATGGTGCCCAAACTCAGCAGCCCTGAAAGATCCTCTCCTTGACAGAACAAGCTAAAACACAGAATCCTGTAAGGAACTGCCACTCATGAGACAAAGAACACCAGCTCATGGTATGACCTGCACTGCCTGCTGAGAATCCAGCTATAAATACGAGCTTGCTTTGCCAACCCTTCAGGCTGGGAAGAGGCTGCCGGTGGCTGTGCCAGAGGGGCTCCCATCACCCAAACACGCAGTGTCACCTCCTGTTGCTGGGAACACCTACTTCCTTCTGCAGCATTGAGAGGACACTGATCAGGACCAGAGGGTCAAGCATTTGTTACTCCTCAGTATTATACAGTTCTTCCTTGCTGATGACAGGTTATTGTTAATCCCAAGTGAGTGTGTGTGCAGAATGTGGTCTTTTCACTGAGGAACTCATGAACCTAGTCACAAACCCTCAAAGATGGTGCTCCAGCAAGTCACTGGGAGCCTACTCCTTCTTACACTAAGCATCACAGGCGATGTCCAGCATGCTTTTTAGTGGCATGGTATGGTTCAGGCACTTTCAAGGCTCTGAGAAATAGTTTCACCCACAGCATGGGATCATGCTTTGGAAAGTGGTCATGTTTGTGGGATAAGCAACCCCTCTGATGATAGCAAACATGACCACTGAAGCTTCATCTACACCAGCCACTTACTGAAATTCACAGACTGCGGTTTATCTCTTCAGACATGCAAGAAGTTCTTACACAAACCTTGACCAGCCAAACTCTCAAAAAAGCAATTTAAAGTTGTCTGTCTTGTTCCATACCATTTCCCCACACCTAACGCTTTCCTTTGCCAAGAATTCTAGCTTGCTGAGATTATTGAGCTTTTACTTTACATAAGCAAACATGGCACAAAATGATAAACAGCTGTAGTCTACTTTTCCTCCTCTCAGATGGGGTGTATTTCCCACCAGGAAACAAACAGCACTGTACAGAAACAAAGCAAACCACAGCCTTGCTGACTGGAAAAAATCAATGGCCTTCATACACTTTATGCTTTTTATACATAGTAAATGTAATTTCCTGTTTAATTCAGCAGAATCTTTGCTTTCTTCTCAACCAGTTCATCAATCCATGACATTTGCAATACACCTCAAACTAGAGTCTGCAGTTTAAAGACAAAAGTAAAATGATGCATATAAAGCACTTTTTAAAACCTAAATTTATACATAATTATAGAAAAGGTATTTAATTTGGTTTTGTGTTTGAATTTGTAATCACATTAAATTCAATTTGCATGTCAGCAAATTGAAAATCTTTGAAGTTCTCTGAGAAGTGCTCTGCATAGGTATGCATGCCCCAGTCTCTTCCAGAATCAATACAGCTGAACATTAAGCTGAGAGACAAAAGAGATCATATTGCTTAAACTGATAAAAATTACACAGAAGGGGATTATTTAAGAAGAGATAATCCACAGCCTGAGACCCTCTGATAAAACTTAGTCTAAAAAAAATGCAGAATGATCTGTGTATTTCCTATGCTGTAGTGACTTTTGTTTGTCTAACAGCATTAGTGGCAGGAGATCTTTCTAAAGAATGTCAACAATGATGCAAGAATACTGCTAGGAGAAGCTCGAGGAAGCGGAATCTAGATTTTTTGTCTTCCCCAGGATGGAGGTGTATGACTTTTTATTCAAAGACTAATATATGTACAATATAAGATTGCAAACAACAGAAACAAAAACCCTGAAACTTTTGAAAACTGAAAATATACATTCCTTCTCTTGTAATTAACCCACATTATTTTTATATGGATAATGAATGAAAATTTTTTCTTTTATCATAGAGAAGTTCTATGATACCGGAACCACAGGAGAAATTCTTATTTATAGTTTCTCTTCCATAAGTACTGTGGAAGACATGGCTTGATTAACCTTTTCCAAGGCCAGAAATTATCACAAAGAATCAACCTCAACCTTCTCACTTAGTTCCTAGGCCATTAGATCAACACCAGCGGAAAAGGGCTAACCTAACCAAGAATGTTCATTGCCACCAAGTAAATTCAGACAGGACCTTTTCTGTGTGGTTCCCCTGAATTTCTTGGGTTAATAAATATATTAGATTACTAAAGTTATTGGGATTTTTGAACAAGAAAGTTAATATTATTATTTATATTTCAACTGACTTCTTGTCGCTTAAATTTACCCGAGGTGTCTTCACTTGTGTCTCTGCTAGAATGAGGGACTTGGCCAGCTGGTCATCCAAGCTAAATGAATGCATATTCCTTTCTACCTGCCAGTGATACCACCACAACTTCTGGCATAAAGGTCAGTAGTTAAGAGTTTCAATTGGAAATAAGATGATGGGGAACACCAATTTGTCAGATATTGGAAGCTAATGGGAGAGGGAGCTCTGACAAACAGCCAAGACAGGTGTCTTCATCTTAAAGCACTCTAACTGTTTGGTGACTAATCTGGTAATGATTCACTGAGTTTGTATGTGTACATAGAAAGAGAAAGAGAGTTTGTAATTTGGCACCTGCTGTGTACACTGAAGCCATTTCTTTACAGAAGCATTCATGAAATATGCATGAGTTTAACTTGATTTTTCAAAAAGTTCAAATTCCACTGATTTTCTAGCAAGTTACCTCAAAGCTGTTGTCCTCAAAGGAACTAACTGAGCCAAGAAATTATTCTGAAGAAACCACAGACTTTCTTTAGCTTAAGAACACATTGAGATAACTTGCTCCTTCTGTCCGTAGCTACAATCTACTGCAAGAGCAAGAATTCTCCTTGGAAAACATCACAAAAGAGTGAAAAGGCAGCAGTGCCCTGGCACCCATGATTAAAAAGAATGTGGTATTTTACAGAGGACTGTACATAGGAGGGAGAGAATAACCAGAGTCCTTACGGCTTTTCTTTGTTCCTGCTTCAGAATAATCTTTTGAAGGCCATCACTTGCCAGACGGTAAAAAAAGTTTTCCTACTAGAAAACAAAAAGCACAAATTACTCAGGGCAAAAGTTTTTCAAACCAGCAGTTGGAAGTCAAGGGACCATGGAGCCTGAATTAGATGCTGTGAAAGCCTATTTTGCTCACATTTGACTGTAAGCAGACCAGAAGCTATCACAAGCAGCAAACACTGCTGCAGACAAGAACTAAAATACAATTATACTCGTATTTTGACAATACACAATGAATCAATGTATTACTTGTATTCATCATTCATTTCCCACACCAATCTCATGTAAGGTAAAACATACAAATCAAGAAAACCATTCTGCAAATTGCATTTCTCTTTCTGTTTTTCATATTCTTAAATTCTTTTGCCTTTCACAGACATCAGATAGCTGCACAGTGGTGTGGGGGATTAGGAAAACTGCAGAGTAGTTCTCTGCAGCATTTTAAGAGATGCTTCTAATCACAACAGCTAGCACAAAAACAAATGTCCTACTGAAGACAAGTGTCTGCATCATAATCTGAAGTCTCCAACTCCTTAAGTGTTTTTCAATTGCTACAGATGTACATGTTGATGGAAATACAGACTCTAATGAGTTTCCAGCTACTTTGACTGGCCCATCAGCCCTGTTAATAGAATTGTGTTTCTTTCTCTTTTTCACACTGCTAATGTGCTAATGGCTAAAATTTATCTTCCTCCAGCACAACTCTGACCAGCTAACCTACAACTCACAATGTAACCCTAAAATGGCTTAAAATGCTAAAATATACAGGCTAGGACAACTCATTTGCTTCCTCTTCACAGTGCAGGGAATGTACTTCTCCTACCTTTTACATTGCAAAAACCACATCTTTTTCCCATTCAGAGCAAGGTCAATAGGCAAAGTTGACACAGTGGCTTGTGGGAAGTTTTGAGAATTGGTGTGGTTCAGAAACCAAATTACTTGCTCCCTACAGAACTGGATATTGCTTAGGTCTAGTTCCAGAATACCAGCAAAACATTACTGAAGTCAGTAGGGTGCACAAAACCAACAATATTCGCATACAGGAGGCCGAGTTACCTACTGACATTACCACCTGCCTGCTAGTATTACATATGTGTACCCACACACTCCTTCTAAAAATAAACATACTAAAAATTCTAAAAATAAACACTACTATTTAACTGATAAACAGAGTTTATAGCTGAAAGTCCCTTTTAATAGGCAGTTATGGATTTAAAGAACAATCAATGCACTGTATTTCTTCCCTCTTGTCTTAATTATTGTTCTGCATAGTTACAAATGATGAATAAGGAAGAAGAAAATTAGAAGGCAAATTAATTCCTTAATCTATTCAGAAAACACTGTAGGATTATACAAACATACACGGAATTACTCATAGAAGAGCTATATAGGCATACTGAGACAGAAGGAAAAATAATTGATATGCAGGAGAAATAACTGTTAGCAACCAAAAGGAATAGTTTATCTTCTACAATAGTAGCAGCCTTAACATTACCAATTTAGATAGCAGATATCCATAAAATCAATGTACTTAACTGTTAGTCTGGGTTAAGGCATCCTTAGTAAACACTACAGCATAAAATAAAACAAAATCTTACAAGGAAGCTTTTATTAAGCTATAAAAAAACCCAATGTCCACCCATGTAATTTCTTTGTCTTGAATAAAAAGAAAATAGTAAGTTTGGGGATTTTTTATTTTTTTAATTTAACTCGCCTTGTTTGTAACATTAGTATGTGGGTCAGTCACGGTTCTCTAACCATGAAATTCTTCAAATAATTATTTTTAATCATTTGTTGAAATAGAAGCTATAGTCCATTTTCAGTAATGGTACAAGTAAATCGTCTCTCTCAATATTGCTGGGGGAATGAAATAGTAAAAGTATGTGGTTGCACGTGGCTGTGTAAGTAAATATGTGTATGAACAGTCTAGGAAGAATTCCCACTGCCACACTAAAACATTTTATATATATACTGTCATCGCCTTGTCAAGATCTGGCAATACCACCTCAGTTACATATTACAGATCTTATCTTTCAGAGGGAACAGAACATTCTGAGTGTGCCTCAGAGTGACATGGAAAAGCTCAAGGCATGAGCTTTTGTTTGTTTTGAAGCTCCAGATTCTGCTTATCTGCTCAGGATGCCCCAGCTTTTCAATGTTCTCTTATAAATCCTAATAACTGCAAAATAATGTTCTGAAGATAAGAACAGAGCCAGAAACGCTCACTGTTGTCCACACAATGTAACAAGATGAATGACTTGCCCAATGTCATGCCAGCATTAGTGGAAATAGCAAAAAACAAAGGAGTCTCCTGAGTGCAAGTCAAGTGCTTTAACCACAGCATTATTCTTACATCTAAAGTGCACTGCTAATCGGACCTTGCTTGCTCAGAAAACATTCCTAAAGCTGAAGGTCTACTGTGAGTGCTAACATTTCTTCCTATTAATATTTTAAATAGGATTTGACTATTCAGCCAGCATAATAAACAATACAATTCTTCCTAAAATGTGAATTCATGCTTAAGACTTACAGTTGTTGGGTAACTTTAAAAAAAACCTGCTTTTACTCAGCCTGGCCTGAAATGAAATACCATAAAATTATCCATTCTTTTAAAAAGCCTTGCAGATGAAGAATCTGAATTACTTTAAACTGAGCTGTGAAATGCATGAACTTTTCAGAGCTTATTCAAACTTAATCCCTTTAAATATTTGAAGTATACAACGTTGCAAACCTGTCGACTTCAGTGTGAAAATAAAGGAATACAAATACAATATGCTTTATACTTGTACCCCTCAGCCACCTGTAAAAAGGCAAATACAGATCTAATAGGAAAAGACAATTAAGGGGAGTTTGCTGCCCTTAAGAGACACAACTGGAGATACCGACACATGCGCTTATAGGACAGCCAGATGAGAAAGATGAATCCCAAATTATAGAAACTCCACACAAATAAGCAGGGCAGTAGGACATCCTTCAGAACACAGCAGTGGATGTTTTTGGAACCACAGAAAAGGTGAAGCTGACCAAGGGGTGGTACACAAGTAAGGACATGCAGAGAAAACACTCATCTTGGATGCAGACTGCTCAGTGGAACAATGCATATTTTTTTTTTTCTTTTCTGCTCAGGAAACGTGTCTCACCTCTTTTTTTGATTCCTATGTCAACTTTGAGCAGTGGGTGAGGAAACCAACTGATTGCTAGGCTTGTTTCATTTGCTGTACATATCCTGCAGGCTGCACATCAATTTAGTGGTGCCCCTCTTTCAAAACCACACAATGTTTTGCAGCAAGCTGTTCTGTTAACTATTAGGGCATCTTCAATTATTATTTCCAATAGAGAAGTTGCTCTCAAAATTACTTTTCTGTTTCAAAATCTTGGTAAGAAGAAAAAAAGGTGTGAAATTAAAGATGATTTTAAGGCCCACCTGAAGTACAGACATTAATTCAAAAACAGATGTGTACTTCTCTGCCCTAACACTTGCTCTGCCGTGTAGAATAAATGACATTGTTTTAGTTAACCTGTTCTTTGGCGGACTTACAATGTTGTAGTGTTCTAGGTCAGAGAAAAAACAAACACATAATCCTCTGGTAGTTCAGGAAATCATCTAAAATTTTCAGGTTTAGGCTTTCAAACTGGATATTTCAGGTTCTAATTGAAAGTAGTGCAGCAAATGCAAAATAGAGCAATTCCTTCAGATAACACGTTTACCTGCAACAGCAGATAAGAATATGTAAAAAAATAAACAGTTTGTTTCCTATTTGTGGGGAGATGCATTTACAGTGCCTTTTGGAACACTGTCATAATTGCCTTTACACAAGCTAGAACTTGGCTGCTTTCATAAATAAACATATATATTTTTAACTTGCACCCAAAGCCCCAGTTTCTGCCCATAACAGTAGCAATCCACATCAGCACTTTCCACCCTCCAGTAAAACTGAGCGAATACTCCAGCTCCATCCCTCACAATCATCTTGGAAGCATATCACAGAATAAGCTCATTGCTTGCATCCAAATTTTGCCTTCCTAAAATAGAATAGCTTGTTCTAGTCATTGATGCAAAAAATACATTTTTACAACCAACAGTTGTACAGGAAGCTTCAAAGCTCTCAGCTGAAATGGTATCACTGGCATTGGCCATGCAGATACAGTGCAGCACAAGGCAGAGCTCTGCCTGAAGAATGCAAACACAGCAGACAAGGCAAAAGGTGTTCAGTAAGGGGATATATTTCTCCCTGTGGAAAAGAGAGGTTCAACAAGTCAAGGCAATAACTGAACAGGGTGCAACACTAGCTCATACGGAGCCCTGATGATCCCATTTTGATATCATTGTCAATCATTGCATGTGTTCCTCCAGATCAGGAAAGAGTCCAAAACTGAATTCAACTTTCACAAATTCTAATCTTATTCCTTAAGTATAAAACTACTGTTTGTCTCCTTTCCCGTTAGCCATAATAAGAATAAGGCATGGAATAGAGGATATACAGTTGTTGCCCTGAACAGATGTCAGTGTAGTCCATCTTGTTCTGTCTTTAGCAGTTGACAGTAATCAATGTTTCAGAAACACTGAAAATTAACTTGCTTCTGAATAAGGCTTTTCCTGTTCAGACAAAAATACTTAAAGTAATACAAAATACCAGAAGAGTAATAGGAATAATGTACCAGTGGGATTCCCACCTATGTTTAAACCTGAATGTGAATTTTCCCTAGTCAGTCTTCCTCAATTCACACATACATTACTGAAAGGCTGCTTATGAGTATTGGCAGCTACTAATGCCTTTGCATAAAAAAATGCAAGGCAGTAGTTGATGGGAGAGAGAAGGAAAGGATAAAAGGACAAGAAGGAATTACATAAATATAGAAGATATGATCCAAAGTCCAATAAAGTCAATTGAATGATTCATGCTGATTTCAGAAGTCATGAGAGACGGAGTCTGAAAACACAGAAAATAGATTTCAAGCCCAATGGTAGGCATGCTCTTCCTCCAAAAGTTTTACAACAGAGGACATAATGATTTTATCTAAAAGAATCATCTATAAGAAGATAGTTATAGCCCATTTTGTTTCCTTTTAAATGGCTCTGGCAGTTTTTCTAACATGTGATATGAAAAATATTTTCTTTTATTTCCCCCCACATTATGTCCTAAAAAATGGTTCTATCCACACACACTCAGGTCTGTCAGACTGCATTAGTGGCTCCACTACCACAGCCCTTGGGAATGATGAAAATAATGTCAGCTGGGAATTACATGCCCTGCTTGAAAAAAGGTGCATCAGTGACTACTTTGAAAATCTACTTAGCCCTTCACCGCGTTCCAGTTAGAGATGAGAAAAGGAACATGGCCAGCAGTCTTTATCCTGATGACCGTTCCAGCAGGAACTATCACCAAGAAAAGAATTAGTACAGGATTAAAGCTCCATTTGAACCAAGCAACAAGTTCAAGTGCACACTATGGTCAGACAGTGAGAGGGGACAATGACACATTCGTTCAGATCTTTACAGAATAGAAAAAACCTAAAGTCTGAGAATATTTCAAGGCTGTAGTCAGTCTGCAGCACCAGCAGTCTGCAAAAATACTGCTTTGCATGACATAAAAACAAATGCATCAAAAATCCTTTGTTGTGTCACTGCAAAAACTTCTTGGCTGCACAACTTAGTATTATCAATTAGAAAAAAAACCCTGAGCTTCTCTATCTGCTCTTCACTTTTGATTACATATAAATGCAGCTCAATACAGACTATACATTGAACATGACCAAGTAATTCAGGTACTGTGCCCAGCCAAGTTAGCTCTAGGATCCCCAAACCAGTGTCATTTATATCATGCAACCAGCAAGAACCTAGAAATCCTCTTTTACAAGGAGCAGACTGATAAATAAGCAATTTAACTAGGATTTTTTGCTCCAAATATTGTGTAGTGCTAATAAATATAATCTGTCAGCACAGATGGGGAAAAATAAGAAGTAACAGAAGCAGAAATATTTCCCAAATAGTTTCAGGCTAAAAGAATTACTGAAGCTTTCTTTTGCCTTTTTGGTAACAAAGATACAAGAGCATTGTCCTGGGGCATGAGACCAAGTAAATGAAGCTTATGGGAAACAAGACACCAAGATTACAAAACCTTCACCATGGACTGCTTTCTACTACACACTTTTTGCAGACAGCACATCAAACAGATCTATCATCTCGGATGCTCTCACCCCAACATGGGTACTTAGCAATGCTATTGGATGAACAGCACTAGGGAACACAATTTGCCATTTAGCTACAAATTTCAGTGACAACTCTTGCCTTAAAGCTGCTGCCTCAGAAACTTCTCCATTTCCTCCCTACCATTTTGCCAGATCTCAACATAAATATGCTTGCATGCCAATACACAGTCATTTCATCTCAAACGTATCGATCTCCATAAACACAGGTTTTTGCAACATAGGTTCTGTGACAATAAATATCATTGCTGGTATCAACTTCTGTCTGGAGGGAGTGGCCCAAGACATGCTGAAGAGAGAACTTGCTAGAAGTACCTGCTAAGGAGCAGAGAACTCTCCACTTTGTTGGCTTCAACCCTTGGCATTTCACGAGCACAGGAAACTGCTGGCATGCGGCTAAAGCCTTAAGTGCCCTCTGAAAGTGGTTTCTGTGATAGGAAAATAAGGGGAAGCGTGGGATGGGATGAGAGAATCTTGTTGGGAATGACATAGGTAGGCAGCTGCATACACAAAACAGGATAGTCAGGGGTGGCCAGGAGCACATCCAAGCTGTTTTGGTGAGAAGGTAAGGAAAGGAGGAGAACCTTACACCTGCCCAGCTATGAGCTGGTTTAGCTAACATGAGTGGCTCCTCATCAAACTGTATCAGGATACTCCTGTGCGAGCTCACTCTCAGATTTGTGCCATTTAGACCCAAAACACTTTTAGCCAGGCTACTCTACCTTTTGCCAATCACACTTTTAAAAAGACACTTGCTTATTTACAAATATAGGTATGTACAGAGGAGGATTCGCAGTAAGGACTAAGTTTCTGAGCACTTCTAGAATTTTTTTTTAAATCCCACAAAACACCTCTCTGCACAGCTTTAAGAAAATTCCAATGATTCTAAAGGAAGAAGCAGACAATAAATGTGTGCCTTGCACAGCACTTTACCTTTTTTATACTCAATCCTGGAGGCAAAATTCATGAAGTCCTGCAACAAATCACCAACCACCTTTTCCCTTGCTCCTTACTCTTTGGTGCTAGAACAAGTGCTTCCTTTCCTTGCTCCTGGTGAAATCAATCTCATTCTTCATCAAGATGCTGGGAACTAGAGGGATCAGTGAAAAGACAGCTGCTAGAAATTGCTTTGAGTCCTTTCAAAAATAATGGATTCATGAGGTAGAGATTGGCTTCCTTAGCCCTCTCACGAGTTACTTCTTAATAAAGTTCAGTTCCTGCTCGTATGTGCTTTGAATCTGTCAGTATTGAAACAGTTTTAAAAGGCAAGATAAACATTTACATACAAGGAGACAAGCAGTGAAACTGATGTGGGAATCTATCTGGCTTCGTTCTCATGCAGGTCACCATGTGACAGACCCAGCAGAGATTACTCAGCACCCAGTCACAAAAAACAGCGATCCCTTCAAGGGGCAGGTTTATTGACTGACAACTGTGGGCTGGGCAATTCTATTTCATCGGCCATTATTCACTGTAAATGTGTGAAAAATCCATCTGGTTTTATTTCTCTGTATACACCAGATATGAATGGAAAGAAAAACCTGTCTAAGCAAAAAGTAAGAGCATGACAAGAATATACTTATGGTAAGACCTCATTCTCACAGTTCAAACAGTCTCTGTTCCCTCTGCCTCACACAGAGGTTTGCTAACACAATAGAAGATGGCTCTCTGTACTCCCTCTCACATCAGATAAACCAAAATACCACTCAGTGATAGTACAAGACAACATAGTAGCTTGAACTGAGTAACAGACAGACAAGAAATCTTTCATTCATCCTGGATTTACAGTTACTTGTCTCAAACAAGTAACTTTATGGGTAATCAGCCTGTCTACATGAAAAACAAGGAAAGCAGCGTGGGTTTCTGAGGGGCATTTTGGAAGAGGTGAAAATCTTTACACCTAAAATAACAAGTGAAAGACCTGACTCCTCAAACACACAATCAGTTCCAGTTGTACTTCCAGCATAGAAAAAATAATACAAAAGAATAATGCAGGGTAGAACTGGTTTATAACTGAGGAGAATTTGACTTAGCCAGTCTTAGCTACATGGGCCACGTGGCTGTTGCACCAATAGGCCTATGGACATACAGTACCTGTACCTCAGCAAGAAATGCTGATGAAGATTATTTCAGCTAAAAGAATATGAGATATGATCTATTTCTGTGCAAAGCAAGCTAAGAACATTAGTTATACTCCATGCAAGACTATGAATAAACAAAACTCAGCAAATCCTTCTAGGAGGAGGAAGAGAAAGACACGAAAAACGCTTCCACTTGGCCACATTTTGCCTTTTCTTCTCAAATGGAATTTTTATAAAATGCATCTTCTAATATGGATCTTCAAAATCCTTCCTAAAATAGACAATGCAACAACTACTTGTAGTCTGTCATTACTAGATTTCTCTTCTTACTCCCTTCTTTAAATACTGTGCAAGATTTGGCTGTTTGCTAATATGAGTGAAGTAGCTTTATTACTATCACAGAAAGCATTTCCTAACAGATACCAGTAAGTTAGACTGGCTTTTGGAATAGGTTTAAAACTGGTCAGACCCTCTTCCTACCAGAAGCTGAATTACTTCTGCATATTCAGCTGAGAGAAATCTAGGGATGGAGATGTTCTGGTACCAAGAACATTTCCAGCCACAGCTCACACTCTTCAGTGCAGCTCAACTTCCACATGCAGAAAGGGCTGAGTGTTTAGGTGGTGTTCAAAACCCCATAGGAACACTGAACAAAGAACTGTTTGTCAGTCCACAAAAGTTATATTATAAGGAATGAAGCTTTTTACATACCCATGGGGAACACACTCCCTTGTTGTTTTACCATGCAAACTGTATTTTTAGTTACCACTGAATTCTTGCTGTGATGAGAAGTGGTTGTAAATAAAAAGGATTCTGCTTCGAAACTGGGGACCAAGCTGGAAACAGTTAGAAACAGGCACCATTCTAGTCATATACCACAAATATTTACTCCTTTATGTGAGCTGAGAGTGTGACACAAAATCTCTAGAAGTCAGTGGTCCCCACAAAGAGTTTGTGACTTCCTGAACTAAAATACTAATTTAGAGTTAGACTTTTCTTCATGCCGTGACTCCTCTGCTCTTTCTGGGAATTATGGAGATTTTTAAATAGTACTAATTCTCACTAGCAGATGGTAGTAGCACTTTGTCAGAGCATTATTACATTTAAGTTAACACTTTGGAATTTTAATGCAACGGCTCCAAGACTTACTTCTCAAACCCCTCCATAAAAGGGCCATTTCAAAGCTTACATCTACGACTGCTGCCATCCACTGGCTTCAATCCATTTTAAGAAGTAGCCTTTGAAATAGCAATATTAAAAAATGATAAAATACTTCCAAATCTAAAACGGTCAGGGGGAATTTGTGAAATGAACCGCAACAAGGAACCTCTGTTGTATTACCAAAGCAATGCCAACAACAAAATACATCTCCATGGCCCTTACTCCTGAACCTCTTTCAAAAAACCCAAATGCTGGTTATTTCTGAGGAGCAGGCGTTTACTCATTGCAGATGCCTGGAGGTGAGAGCAAAAGAAATCAGCACATGCTTGTTCTGAAGGGAGGATTAGTCAGAATGAAGGGATGAGGGCAACGGGGATGATTCCAACAGCTTCCAAATCACCAACACCAGCAATTTCAATATTCTATTTGTTACTCCAAGTTTCTGGTACAAAATGACGCAAGGACCTTGTTTATAGAAAGTTAGCCCCTCTCTCCCTTTCATGTTCTCTGTGGAAGTCTGTAAACCTAGTATTTTCTGAAAACACTTGTACTCCTTACTTGACACAACACAAAGAGCCAATTAATTCTAGCCTCAGGGACATTTGGCAGTCTTACAAAAAATGGGGGGAAAAATGCATCCCTTTAAAAAAATGCTAAAAACCTCCAACCCCACAGTACTTTAATGAACAGACTTTTTTTTCTTTTTTTTTTTTTTAATGACTAAATCCTAAGATGATTTTCAGCAATAGCAGTTTCCAAATGCTATCATTATCTACCTTCCCCTGAGGAAGTATTTACCTCCTCCTTCCACACATCGTTCCCTGTTGTTAGAAATCATTGACCTCAAACAGAAAAATATTTTAAAAAACTACTATCCCAGTTCTTAATGTGTCTCATTTACAGGAAACACAAGCCAGTGGCTGTGCCTTTACTGCCTTGAATGGGGGTTGGACAAGGAGGATGTTGACAGAAAACCAGACCAAATGAGGACATATGCCACAAGATAAGTGTGAAAGGAGATCCACTCACCACTCTGGAGCTTCACTGAAGAAAGATGTAACTTTTAAAGCAAGCTATGCAGCTATTTGAGATGAGGAGAAAACTAGCACTCGCCCCCTCATTCCATGAAAGTCACGGCAGGCTTTGCATCCAGAAGCTGCATTATTTACCCTTTCCTTCCTTCCTAAATTAGGTCAAAAATCAATGGAGCAGAAGCTGTGGCTGTGTGCATCCCTTCCTCCTACTCACCAGCCACAGAAGCTGAGTTTAAAAGGAGGCATGGTACAGACCAGCCGATGAAATAAAATGCTAAGATAATGCTGAGGCACAGGAAGGTACAATACTCTTGGAGTTACCCTGGGAGGAGAGGAGTGGAAGATGACACCTCAGTACTCATTGTTTGCATCTGTGTACAACAGTATTAAACAATACAAAGGTAAAATGGATCTCACTTTTCTGCCAAATAACCAGGTACAATTATTGGCTGAAAAAACTCAAAAAATTAAGGTCTATCACACAAACCAAATGCTGTATGGTAAAAGCTATAGAGGCTAGACAGTGAGAAACAATCCCATTTTCTAATGTATAATTTAGTTTCTTTAAAACTTAATATTATCTCCTAGCTATATTGTTCTCAAAGCATCATTTACATTATATTATTAATCTTTTCGGTAATATTTGTGCCATTCCAGTCCCTCGCTCCTTTGGATTTCCCAACTTTTCTCATATGCATAGGCATATAGCCCTCCCCTACAAGGCCTGTCCCAAACATAAAGCCCAGTCTCCAAACATAACATTTCCTGCTATTCCTTGAGTACAGGCATCCTGTACTCTTACAGAGATAGGCTGCCCGTCATGCGTGCCAACCCTTCCAAATGTTTCCTGCATCCCTTTACCACCCAGCCAACTCCCACCACTGCTAATCCCCTTATAAAGCTCCCACATAGAAGGCACCACCAGAACCCTGCCCATAGTGGTCCTGCTCCCAGAGAATCTCTGTGGCAGAGAACACGTATTTTTTTCCGGCCCGCTCCCCTCAGCCATTTTATTTGACATAGGCCATATTTGACATATTTGACATTTTATTTGACATCGCTTTGCAATGACACCAAAAATGGCAGAACTTTTTCAAGTAAATGAGCGTTTCTCATGTATCTCCAGGATGCAATCCAATTCCATAACAGGAGAGCTACTTCCAGGAGTTGGAAAATCATTTCTCGAGATTGTTTCAATAATATTTCCATAGCAGTACAAAAGTTTCGCAAGACTTCCAAATGAGGCTGCAGATACTTTCAGAATAATTGACTATATTAAAGTATCTCCTTTAAACAAAGTAGGGAATTTTGCAACATATATAGTTCCACTTTCCCAAGAAGGGGTTTTCTCCTCCTACCTAGTCTTCCAAAACTGTACTATGAAATATTTGTCCAAGTGAGACAGAGAGTGAGAGTGGGCATATGCATAACCATGCATTACCTCCTGTACTAGGTAAACTCAGAGAGTAACATGGTGGCAGCTGATGAGGTAATGATTGTTTCTATTTGGCCAATTTAATCAGTGTTACTGGCAATAACATATTGTAGGTAATAATTATAAACACATTGCTGCCCTTCATTTCTTGTCAACTCTTTCACCTCACAGCCCCAGATCAGGAAATTTTGATACCAGCCACACAGCACCTGCCCTGACAGGACATCCCTGTAGATATTTCTACCTGCTTTCATCCCTTTGTACCCAAAGTGATCATTCACAAACATGAATGAGTGAATCTGCCTCTCAAAAGACACACAAGTCTCCAGGTGTACAAACCGAGTCGCAGACAGATCCAAGCCCTCTCTTTCACTTCATCTTCAAATCTCCTGACAGCCAACTTTTTGTTTCATATTTGTACAACTTCCAGCACGGTGGGGTGTCATTTCATGATTTGTATTCACGTTAGGCTTCCTGCCTGCAAGCAAAAAGCCTCCCAAATCTTCGTGTTGTTACTTAAGGTGGAAACTAATACCATCCCAAATTAAAGAAAAATCCAGTCAAATACTTTCAATAAGAATGTTCTTCTGACTACTGAAAAAGTACCTATTTATATATTCTATATGCATACATTAATACATACACAGTGCTTTCTATCAACCTGTAACATGGAGCTAGAATAGCTCCAGAATAGTAAATCTTTAAAGATGTTTCTAGCAAATAGATTAGTGGACATACTTCAATACTCTTCAGCCTATTTATTCCCAAAGAGGAGAGCTGAAGGAAGACTACCTTTAAGAATAAAAACCAACTTTTCGAGGTGTATTTGTCTCAAAAAAAGGTCAAATAAGTGGAGTTCCAAGGAAATTTCCAGAGAAAAAACAGTTTTATCCGTCCAAATAACAAATATTTGTGTTATGGTATGTTTCAATTTTTCTTCCTGGACATTAAAAGCAGATATTTAAGAGCATAGAACAAAGTGACCATCACAACTTCTTGCCACGAGCCTGGAATGTGAGAAAGAAACTAATAAAAACAATGAAAGGGAGAAATTAATGTGTTTTAATAAGACCTAAAATAGCTATCGTCTTTCCACAGACCACGCTGTACACTGGCCACACACTGCCATTACCCTACAGTGGCTTCACTGAGCAAGAAATATCTTTTCTACTGTCTTTTTCCCTTTAACAACTCTCTAGTACATGAAAAGGTTTTAAAATATTTCTCAAGTGTTTAGGTTGAACACTATAAAGATGGCAAGAAGGCAAAGGATATACAAAAAGAAATATCCTTGCTTAATAGTGTATGGTCTGGAGATACCCCCATTGTGTGCTTTTAGCCCAGGGTACACTGCCAGACAATTTTAATAGTGATTGTAATCAGCGAGGTAACTCTGCAGTAGTGTCCTGGCACCTGAGAAATACAACTGACATCTTCAAAACATCCCAAAGGCTCAGGAGGCTGAGCTTGACTGAGATGAGTTCCTGCATGCTTTAAAACCAAAGCAATTTACTGTCTGTCATCAGGTCTAGGTCCCAAACAGAGGTCTGGAGTTGGCATCCCAAGGCAGGGAAACCCGCCCTGTACAAAGTTTCATTTCGTTATTTAAAAATGGGTTTGCAAAATTGTTTTATCTGTATACATTAAAATTAGGCACAGCAAATCCAGGCCTGGCATTCAGGTCTGCTGTTCTGCCATCCTCTGCTCTCTCCAGAGCTATCATCCAGAGCTCCTTTCCACAGCACTGGAGTGGTGCTGTTTGATTTTGATTTATCACAAGTGAATTATTATAATGAAATCACCAACTCGATTTAAGCCTCTGAGAAAGATATGGTTGGACTAACAAAAAATTGTTCTGCAAAACAAGCAATTATTGTTAGGTTCACTGGATATTGGCCTTAGCAATCCAACTGATTACAGAAAGTTAATGTTTTAAAAAGCAATGAAAAAAAAGGTATTAAATCCTTTAAAGCTGCATGAAAGGCTCCAGGAGGAATTTTACAGTTATTTTCACTGCATATTTTATTAGATATGTGATATTTTATTCATGGGTAAAGCAAATAAAACAATTAGGAATAATTAACATTTCAGCACAGAGTGTTATCTAATACATTAAAATACACATCTAATTCTTCATTTAAATTCTGTATCCTCACATTTTCCCCTTTCCGGTTCAGAACTTTTCCATTGAGCATAGCATTTACAGGAGCATTATATAGCTCCTAAAGAAATAGAAACAGACAGAACTAGTGGCTTTTGCCTTTGATATCTTATTTTCCTCCCCTCCTTGCATTTTTACTCATTTTCTTTTTCATTTTCCTCTTGATTATACAGCTTGTCAGATAAACCAAGCATAACTTTCAAGAGACTTTTTCCCTTTCGTCTTTTCCACCCTACTCCCCCATCATTTCACAACTAATGTGTGTAATGGAAATCTACTTTAAATCTAACCCTGCTCTTACAAATCCATCCAGTTTACAGTTGACTAAAACTAGAGTAATTGCCTCTGTACCACCTCTTCCACCATAACTTTAATGCTATACAGAAATGCTGTAGTTACTGTATTATCCTTTCTCATTAAGTAAGTGTCACTTTTTATGAGGGCTTTTCTTTCTTTTTATTTAATGCAGCACTTACAGCTCTCACAATATCCTTTCCTTGAGCTTTTGTGGTTAGTCCCAGACCAAAGCAGGAAGAAGTCTCTCCAGCTGAAGTGCACTCTGCGGTACAATACAGGACACAAAATACCTCCTTCTCTGAATTAAGTATATTATCACTGAAATTAGGACATAAATTCTGAACCTTACAAAATTACAGCACTGCACAATATCAAACACGCTCCCTTGCCAGGTTTCAGAAGTGTCATCCAAACACCAGCACATTTCATTTACTAGCCTTCAATTTCAGCCTGTGTCCTCCATATTAGAGAGATCACTTATGACTCTCCAAGTCACATAAGCCTTTATTAATTATAGTGGTTGCAGACACAAGAGAATCTTTCCCTTACTCCACCAGCTCTCACAACTGCTTGGCAAGCAATAACCAGAAACCAAAGCCTGACTCCTGTATTGAAGAATAGCAGAGGGAACTGCCCTGACGGTGCTCATGGGAAATCCAGACAGACACCTGTTCCTCACCCACTCCTCCTCCAAATGCTTCCATATCAGTCTTGGTTTTTTACTTTTTTTTTTACTTACTAATTACTATGACAAGAACACAAAACTACATCCTGCCTCTGTGGGGGTGACAACAGCATTTCCTCTTCTCCTCGTGCTGCTTCAGATGGACAAGCCAGCTTAAAGCTGCGCCCAGAAGGCTTTGCCCAGGCCTTCGTTACCTGGTATTGAGGATAGATTAACTAGCACTGCACCAAACTTATCCATTTAGCACATATTCCACGCCACGTGTCACACTGCACTCCCTCAGTATTGCACCTTTTCCAATACAGCCTGCTAGCCTAGATGAGCGAGGAAGCCACGGTCAACACTTACTCCGGAAAAGGCCAACAAAACTCATTTTGGTAACTACTGCAAGCAACAGGCCAGCAACTACTTCCTCACAGACATAATACATGATGCAGGAAGATAATGTAACACCACAGAAGGAGAGGAAGTGCATCTGTATGCAGGAAGCCCAGTAGGAAGCCAGGGACTACACCACCAGCCTTGGGTACAAAACACCTCAAAGAAACATGAGCTGTCATGACCAGCTCCCAGCCACTCTGTCAGGTTGCCAACAACCTGGCTGTTATGCTTTACTTTTGTGCTGTGACAGTCATGCTCTTGGCACTTCTAGATAGCACAAACTGTATTTGAGGCTCTCATAAATGGGTGTGAGCATGACCAGAGCTATGAACTGGACTCTAAGGTCTATAGGATGCGCAGGTGTGGAGCTGCCCAAGTTCTGACATGCATGCCAACCCTGAATCTGAAATTAAAGTTTTCTTCAAAATTTCAACAGCTTAGATAATAACTTACTTCTTCTGGAATTCAAATCTAAATGAAAAAACAAGAAGAAAAAAAAAAGCAACAATTGAATTTGCAGACGCAGAAAGGTATCTGAATTTGCCTCATTACCAATGTATTACCTGAAATCAACCTTTGGCACATACCACCATGTATCATAATATATGTGCAAAATATGTTTTCAAAGTTTGATCATTTTCTTATAATTGCTCAAAATACTTGAATACTACTTCCTTTTCTTATTGGTCGCTTGTAAGCCCAAACATCAATGGTAATTATCTGTGTCTAGTAAGTTCGTGAACATTAAAGATACAAAACAAAATATGTTTGGAGAGAGTGTAGATGGAAAGAGTGTTACCATGTTGTCATATATAACCCAGGTAATTAAGAAAATTAATTAGAAACTGATAGCCAAATAGAACTACTCTTACACATAAACTGTTTTTAAAACCTTTTTTCACTATGCTGAAAAAAAAAAATCAAGCAATGGAGTAGCAGTAAACAAAGGGTAAAAATACAAACCTCAACTCAAAAGGCAAAAGCCTCCAATAAATTTCAGCCAAAACCAGGCTGTCATGGCAGATTATAGATAGCTATACGTCAAATGGAAGAAAATAATGTAAGTTCAAGTCTGTATCTAGGGAGTAACCTAATGGCTTACAGAAGTCATCTCTTGCCAATGCCACTTGCTTTACAGGGCCAGGGAGTGGAAGAGAACCATACTTAATGCCTTTGTTCATTAAGTTAAATGAACCTTAGTTGGTAGGTTTATGCAGTCACAGTCTTGAAAGATTTTTCTCCAGTGTGTTTTTTCAAAGATGGCATTGTGAGAATAAAGGCTCAGTGCATCCCTAAGTACTCATGTGAAAGCACAGAGTAGCAGCAGTGATTGCCATGTCAGACATTTGTTAGGGCACCACTTGAAAACGGATGGTTGATTTTTTTTTTTTTTTTTTTTTACTCTGCCTTTATCAAGGACAAGGAACCTGATATAACACTACAAGTTATTTAAGAACATGAAAAGGAGCTGCCTGCTGTGGTCAGCAATCCACAGGCTCAGCTTAAAATCTTTTGAAGTCAACTAAGCAACTCACCTGGATTATGACAGACTCTGGATCAGGCCCTGAGGATGACTAAGAAACACTCCAGAAAGCAGTGACACCTAATGGCAAACATGCTTTTGGATGATGGCAAATCCTAATCCATGGCATGCAAAGTCATCCGTCTTTAGCAACAGAGTAACTAACACACTTCACAGGGACTGAAACACTACCACAAACCTAAGCACCTGGGAAAGTGTTTCAGAAATAACGCACGTAGAAGCAGAGAGTTTGTCACGCAGGCTGAGCATTTAAGTAGAACACAGTTACTAATAGAACCTCCTGGCTGCTCAGCCCCAGCACGCTGGGTTTCCAGATCTACACTCATAGGTGTGTTTAAAATAAGCAAGTAACCTTCCCACACCCTAGAGCAAGGAAAACAGGGACCTGAGTGCTCCTCTGTGGACACTGCAGGCACACAGAGATTTATTTGTTTTTAATAAATCTGTTTTGCTTGTTTGTCCTGTGCTTTACAAATGTATGTGAGAATACTGTAATGAACAGTTAGTGGCATACACTACATACCTCCTAATGAGGCTTCACCAACAGCACAGCAAATTAAATCCCCATTACCAATTCACAACACAACCCAAGCTGCATTGTAGCACATCAGCTTACAAGAAGAAACGTGGACGTGCATACCACCAAGCAACAAGAATCCCTTTCCCTTACAAAAAAAAAAAAAAACAAAAACATTTTAGTCACCACTAATATCAAGAGGAGAAACAAGCAATAGACCCCATGTTGGAATTGCCTTGATATTATTAACTATGGTACAGAAGAACTTAAAGGTACGAGCCAAAGCTAAGGACCCAGCAATATAGGGAACTTGTCCAATACAAGGAATGCAGCAATCCTGGCCTACAAAGTCTAAAAGCTGAGAAGAGTGAGGTAAGAGCAGAATTAGTTTTCTCTCTCAGAAAAAAAAATATTGTATATAAAAATATATATATTAAAAACAGATGTATAATTATATGTAGAAGCATATATAATATATATATAACTGTATCTTACATATATTTATGACTTTCCCATTAAAAATAAAAAAGCCAAGGGCAGTAAACTGACTGTGTATGACTGAAGTTACTGATAAACATGAAAACCAACTTGAAGTAATCAGGGAGGCTGAACTAGATTAATTAGCCTTCAAAAATACTTTAGTGTATTTTTTCAGCAAAACTTTTCTACCACACAATGTGACTGCTGCCCTGGGTGATTTTGCAGCACCTAAAACACACATATCTGCCTATATGTTTCTATAGGCACAATAGGAAATCCATAAGTGTGTACATATCAGGGGAAAATAATGAGCACAAAGTACAAGATATAAAAGCATGAGACTATCAGCGGTAGAAGATATAAAGCATATGCAAACTGTGCAGTTGACAAGGAATGCCACCTAATCCCTGCTTAATTAAAACACTCTTCTAAACTCCTGTTTAGGGAGTGAGGAGTGTGGGACGACTGATGTATGAAGAAAATATCAGGCAGCGTGGCTAATCTCAAAGACTTGGGAGCTTTCGAGCTACATAAATCAGAGCGACTTTTTGAATAGCCTCATAAAACACAGAATCATTACCATTCCACTCACGACTTCCAGATTCTTCCTACAGCATACAGATCATTAGGAAACTTCTAAGCAATCAAGTAATGTGGGACTGATGAAATTACTCAATCAATGCACGGGTTGAGAGAAGCAGCATAATACAGGATTGCACAGTTTTGACATGGTAACCCTGCCCCTCTCTTTTTTATATAAGGGTAAGGAAAATTATAGTGGAGTCGATTCATTTCACCATTTTCACAAGAGTGCTTAATGTAGTCTTTCTGAACTGCCAGTTCCTATTTATAATAGCAGGGCAGCAGAAACGTACAGACTACAAGCAGCTCTACCGATGTTTACAATATGACATAGGAAAACCTTTCTTTTTTAAATGTACACATTTACATACACACAGACCTGCTCTAATGATCAAATTAGAAACTGTGCACAGAAGACAGGAATATGAAAAAGCACTATCATAGATGGGTATCAGCCACTGTATCCCTCCCACTGACATCATCAAGTCATTAATGTCTACTCACTAAATTGTAACACTTTTTGTCATTGTCTAAGAGATGCTTGATAAAATACTTTGAGACAGAAAGAAACCTTTTACAGGAAACACATAAAATAAAACACAGCCAAGTTAAGAGAGTTTGTGCATTATATTGAAAAAAGTATGTACTATTAGGAAAAGGGTATTCATAGGTAGCATGTTATTTCTTATGACCATCTGCCCCTCTCAAACATGGAAAATATTTTCCACTTGAATATCTTAGCACAGCAGAACGAGAAAAAAAGATAATGCATTTGTTTGGTCTGTTGCCTAAGGCATCAGTACTCCCTCTGGTAGAATTTCTTTTCCCCTGAACTGAGCATTTTGGTCTTTTCTTTGGCTTTAAGAGTTCTTCTATAGTTAATTTCTTCATAGAGTACCATGCTACTGCTTTTGCTGACTCATTTAAATAAATACAGCTTTTTACTTATGTCTAAATATTTTTTGCATAAGTTTATTTAGTAAGAGTGGAAAACAGCAAAAGGGGGTCAGAAGACCAGGTCACAAAATACAGTGGTGCTACTCGGGGCCAAATTTTCATTTGTGAGCTATACAAGTTGGAATATTTAGCTGTGTACCACTTACTGTTAAAACAGTTCTAATTTCAGATCATTTATTTTCAGAGTGTTCATTTTAGTAGATTTAAAGCTCTGTATAACAGTTACATAGTTTGCCATTTTCAGGGCAACATAAGCCAGTCTATAAAAAGAGTTAATCCCCTTGTCAACTGTACTAATTGTCTCTCAAGACAAATTAATTGTGTGAGAAGCAACTACTTTGGTTTTGCTAGTTTGGGTTGGGTTTTTTTTTGCTTTCAATGAGGATTTACTGTGTTGATGTATCTAATCACTAACAGCATTATAAAAAAATTTAAAAAGAGAGTTAAAATGTGATGCATTTATCATATAAAACAAGTAAACCAAACAAATTTTCATTAACACATGGGGAGGAAAGCTGCTGTCTCCCCTGACGGTAATGCAAAGGCATACAGCTTGCCCAGCAGCACTCCTTTAGCCAGGAGGATGGGCAGCAGTGGATTGAAAAGAAACTCATCTGCCACACAGTCAAAATTTCCCCCCAAATTCTAGGACGTGATCGTTTGTTACAAGCTCTTAAGAAAGAAATCCTAAGGCTGTCTCCTAGTGTCGCTTTAACAGTCTACAACTGGGAAGCATTAAAAAGTCCTTCTCCCTTTAAAAGGAGGGCATAGAGCGCTACCTCCCCGTGCAATATTTGCTGCTTCAGTCGCACACAGCCAAAAGGACTGACCCCTATAAAGTTGCGGTACCTAAGGGGAGAGGTGGCTTGTGGGCTCGGGGACGGCTACACGAAGGGCTGGTGCACCGCTGCCCAAATATCGGTGTCCTGCAGGAAAGCTCCTGACGGCCGGGCTTTCCAAACACTCCCCGCTTCCCCTTCCAGAGAAACCCGCTACGGGTCCCCACGACAAGCACCGGCAGACATATTTATAAAGCCAGCCCCGGGGAGAGCGACAGCTGCCCCACAGACGGGGCCGGCACCGCCTCAGGAACCTCCCCAAAACCCCGGCGGGACCCTGCCCCCAAATGCACCTTCCCCGGGGCAGCGCGGCGTCGGCCGCCCGCCCGCCCCCGCTCCGCCTGCGTGCGGTGCCTGCAGATGGGCGAGCGGCCGCGGGGGAAGCGCCCTCCTCTCCTCATCTCCCCATCCCCGCTGCTCTCCCTCCCCGCGCATCCCCGGCCGGCGCAGGGGGGCGACCCGCTCTCGCCAGGCGCGGGAGCGAAGCGCCGCTCGGCAGCGGGGCTCGGCGCTTCCCAGGGATGCGCCCGCCGAGAGGGAGGGCTGGCGTGCCGGAGACGGCTCGGGATAACGGGGAGCGAGGGGGCACGGGCGGCGGGAGTGGGGGCACGGGCGGCGGGAGTGCGGGCAGCGCCGTGCACCGGCATCACCCGAGCTGCCCCCTGCCCCCGGGGCGGAGGGGAGGCCGCTGCCCTTCCCGAGAGCCGCGTCTCCGGGAGGCGCGCCTGGAGCCGGCGGGGTGGCGGCCGGGAAGGGGGTGCCGGACGGCCAGAGCCCCCCGCCCCCGCGGCCGCCCTGCCCGCCCGCGGCAGGGGAAGCGCTCACGTTGCCAAACCACCTGTTCCGCCGCGGGAGAGGAAGGCGGGATGGGGGGTGTGAAGGAAGAAAAAGTGTGGGGGGTGGGGGTTTTCCGTGGCCGTCTCCGCGGTGTGAGGAACTCGGGGAGGCGTGGGGTCTCCCCCGGCCGAGGGCGAGCCGGGGCAGCGGAAGGCAGGTTGGAGCTGAGGGGAGGTGGGGAGGAACCGAGGAAGCGCCCGAGCCCTGGGCGCCCCTATCATCAGCCTCATCAAAACCTCAAGGTCTAAAGCACATACCCCGCCGCCAAGAAACCTTTACACAGCGCAGTAGGGGAAAAAGAGGACGCCTAAGATCCTGGTTGGAAAGCAGTTATAAGAGGGGACAAAACAACAGGAAAAAAAGCAAGCGATCAAGCGAAAAAAGAGAGTAGGGGCAGCGGGGGGAGGGGGAAAGCCTTCCAAGAGAGGGAAGGTTGCAAAGGAGAGCTGGAAAAGTGTCCAGCAGCACCAGCAGGCGCAGCACCCCCTTACCGATATGAATGATTGAATCTGCAATCGCCGCTTTCCAGGTTCGAGTCCAACAGACGGACACGACCAGGATGAGGGAGAAAACTTCCATCTCCTCCAGAGGTCCAGGCTTTACAACAACAGATCTCTTCGCCACACGGTGCGGCCGTGGAGGACAGTGCAGCGCAGGAAGCCCAAGAGTTTGAGGTGCAGCCAGAGGAGCGTGTAAAATCCCGATGGCTGGCGCAGAGCCGCGGCTGGTCAGGGAGCGAGCCCGGGGCTCCTAGCGCTTCTCTCCGCGGCGAAACCCCGCGTCACTTCGCGGGGCTCCTGGGCAGCACCAGAATTGCTGGGAGCGCCGGCAGCAAATCCATCCAGCCCGGGCGCCGCCGCGGGCAGCAGACGCCTCTGCTGGTCAGACAATCCCCATCCTTCCGCTGGGTCCAGGGATCCGCTCGGTCCCGCTGCTGCACAGCAACTTCCAACCCACACCACGCACACGCTCACACACACAGACACGCGCACACACACAGACACACGCGCACACACAAGCAGACACGCACAAACCCTCTTGGCCAGAGAAGCCCCAGGAGCCCGCAGCAAATAGCTCGCCTTCAGCGAGGTGGGAGGAGCGGGCGACCGAGGGAGCAGGCGATCCCGCTCCCAGCAGCCAGATTCCTGCAGGAAAAGCCCCCCCGGAGGCCAAAAAACAAAGTGAACTTCAAGGTAATGCAGACAGTAATGCAGAAATTTCCCCCCACCCTTCGCTTAGAAAAATCGCTTCCCACAACTGGAGGAAAAAAAAAAAAATCTGCCAATGGAGCCCAGCGTGCTGTCTCTGTCGCGCAAGGTGGTGGTTGGACAGGGCAGAAGCGAGAGGAGGAGTACCCGGAGCGAGGCAGAGGAAAGCAGATGATGGTCTGCAGGTTGCTTTTGGAGCTTGCTTTGCTGGTGGGATGCAGAGAGAGCTGGCAGCTCCAGCACCAGCCAGCACGTTGCCTAGAAATGGATCACCTAGGAGAAGGAGAGAGAGCGAGAGATAAGTGCTATCAGCCAGAGAGGGAGAAACAGAGAGAGCGAGCGAGTGAGAGCGCTTCTCTCTAATAACCACCTCCTCCCCCTATCTGCAATACATGGGAGAAACAATATAGAGCCCTCGACTCCCTTGAAATCTTCAACTGGGACTAAGGAACAGACATAGGCAGGAGTGCATACAACCTAAAAATACATTGGGGGAGGGGGGAGAGAGAACCTTTTTGAAGTGTTATGCTCAGTTTAAAATAAAAACCCAACCCACCCCATTTACTTAACCTTGCAACTTCACTGTGGGGATCAAGTTCAAAGCTAGATGGGCACTTCTTCTTCCTCAGTCTTTGACAACTGAGGGACATTACTTGAACGGGAACAGAAAAAAAAAAAATCAGGGACACCTGGCCTCAAGGGGAAAATGAAGACCTAAAAATCTATTAATATTACTTTAATTATCTGTGTTCTTGATGGAATTTGCACAGTTCTTTAAAGCAATGAATTAGCTTTTTTCTTCCTCTCTCTTTAGGTAATGGAGAAAATTCTATGGGAAACATTTAGAGTGCACTTTTCATGCTCAGGATTCTATGAATTCATTAACCGATTAATCCTCAGACGTCTTGTGCTGTAGTTAAATACATTATCCCCATTACACAGACAGAGAATTGTACAGAGAGGTTAAGTATGTTCCTATAAAACAGGCTAAATCCCCACTTTATGTCTTACTACACTTTCTTCTGACTTTGATTTTTCTAGTCCCACTAGAGACAGGAAGCAGAAATCAAAGAAGTGCTCATAACGTAGTAGTTATATCCTAAATTGACACAAGCCATTGATAAGTCCTGGTAGTCAACCAGTGAGAGGTTGATCAACCAATTTTCTTCAGAATAAACCTCTTTTGAAGGCATCTTCTTAGTTATAATACTTCTAAATTCATCATAACTAACTTGTATATTTCTCCTGTTTCTCCTGACTTGCATTTGTCTTCTTTCAGCTATGGGACTGGTTGGCAAAAACAGCTGTATACCTATAAAATTTAAGGGTTTAGTTCAAGAGAGAGAAATAAGCATTTCAAGAAGAGCTAAACTAAACCAACGGCAAGACAACTGATTCTACTAAAAGAAAAACAAACAAAAATAACTAACATTACCAAGAAAAAGCACCAGCAGCAATTTCGACTTTGCTTAAGTCCACCTTGGCAGGTGAGAACTTTTCTACAAATAGTAACACTCAAAAGGCTTCAAGCCCAATCCAAAGCACAAGTCAGGGCTCATCTTTTCACAGGTTAGAATAGACTCTCTCTCTTCTAAGACCTGTAACAAATCACAACTAGAATTGCTTTAGAGACAAAAGGCATGTAAAGTGAACAAGAGATGAGCAGTGTGAAGCAAAAGTCTCACAAATTATGTCAGTCATGTGCTGCATTTGTCCCTATCCTCTCTACAAGTCACATATCTATTATCAATAAGGGCAAACAGCAAAAAAGAGGGGATTTTTTTCCTACAAATGACAATTTATGCACAGTATCAGTGAATGTAATGGGCATTAATTTCACAAGTAATAAATTTTGATTCAGCTGAGAAACTTTTGGAGCTGCTTGAATCATTATTACTTCTTCACAAAAGAACAGAGTTCACACGAAATGTTAATTCACTTCTTTGGGGGGCATGTCAGAGCAGTACTCTTTAATAATGTACAATGCACAGTAGGCAGAATAAGAAATGTAATGGAAACCTTTGGAAAATAATAACTTTTTAATCCTCAGTTTAGATAATACTAAGAATTTTGAGGCCTTATCTAGGAACCAGATGTCCTTACTGACTCTTTAAAACCTCTAGTGCCCTAAACTGGCCACACTAAATGGAATTTTTTGCAGAACTCTGTAGACACATATAACAGAATACATGAGACAGCCAAGAGTTTGTAGCTCACAAATACCCTCTAACTAATACAAAAAAAGAATTTTGAGTGGATTTCTGAATAATAATTCCAGTGGTAAAGAACACCATATAAAAAATTGACAGGAAAGAGACTGAATTTAAAAAATAAATTCAAATAAAATTACTTCAAATAACGAACGCATTATTGACTTAATATACATCTACCACAGATATAAAGTAATTTTCACTTCCTCATTTCCATTCTCTTTAATACTCATTCATTAAAAACAAAACCCATTTAAACAGAGTGAAAAAAATCTTGTGCTATGTGGTTAGTTCAAGGTATCATAAAAATATTAAAAACAAATAATTGTCTTTTCTATTCAACAGAAACAGAACATTTGCAGAAACTTAAACCTAGGGGAAAGAAAGAATTTCAGAACGGAGGAGTTACCAATACTGTGAAAATATCCTAAAAAATAATGAGCGCATCCAGGCTCCTAAAAAAGCCATAATCACCATTCGCAGGTCTTCAGCGGTTGCTGCCTCAGGAACTTTGGAAGCTGAAGTCCCACAGGTTTCAGCCATGCCACTCTCTGTTTGCTACGACTTCCCTCCCCAAATGCCCTCAAGTCCCTCAACGTCACTCCAGCTCCACTGCTGGTGTCCGTGGGAGAAGTGCCACCAGTGACCAGCCACGGTTTTTAACAGCAGGGAGGGGTTGTCTTCTTTCCAGCAGTCTGACTCAAATGTGGTTAATGGCTGATGTACCTTATGTTTGCACTGATCAGCTATTACAGTGTTGCACGTTAATGCAGCCCCTGGAGGAGCAGCAGAGAGAGGCTGTTCTTGTAAAACAGATGCAGTGCGGGGAAAAAGTGTATATCTAAAGTTTATTTCCTCACACCCACATAAAACACACTGCTACCTTAACCAAGCCAGCCTGGGACCTGAGCTTCTGTCTTCAGAGGAGAGAGAGCTAAAGCCAAAAGTTTCACCTGCTTTTCAGTAATCTAAACCCTTTATTTGGATAAGATAATGCCCCCTTCCCCATCTGTTTGGCCATACAAACAGCTCTGACCACGCAGAGGTCAACTTTTCATTTGTTTAATTCTAAGTCCCAGGAGATCCTTCAGGTATTCAAAGAAATTCAGACAGTGATAAGACACATACATGTAGAGAGCCATTTCAATGGGCACAGGATCTCCCCATAAGGACACCATTCCCAGATCATATTCTAATTTACATGAGGCAAAAAAAAAAAGTTATTAATATTAATTCTCACTATTTATAATTATTATTATGTAGGTTCTGAGAAGGTGTACCTAAATTTAAAACTTGGTATACTCAAGGCTGGCCAGATTAATATTTCATGACTAAAACAACCAACCATGAGCCTCCAACCCTAATTTATGTAGGGCAACATGTTCCATTTGACAATACTATTTCAATCTAAATAACACAGTTTCCCCCCATTTTCAAAACACAAACTGACAAATATCCCTCACCTTGCAATGCTATATTTTTTTTAAACTGCTTGCATTCTAAAAGTGCTGATATAAAGCAACTGACTGAGAGACCTACCAGAGACCATGTGCCACAAGCAAATGCTCCTGTGCCACTGAGCTGGTGCCCAGACTGTCGGGGAACGCTGCTCTCTCTAAGAGGTTACTTGAGTTGACACATCCACTCAGTCTTTGCTTTACCTGGCATAGCTTCAGACAAGAAGTCATCTGGGAGGGCTTTAGTTAAGTGGACATCTGTCCATTAGGAAATAGACTTGCTTCAGTGACCGCCAAATAACCTTTAAATTTAAGCTTTAGCCTACTGCCAATTTTTAGGTTGCTCTCTGCATTATAAGAGAGGTCCAGGTTAATAAAACCATTCCAATTCTAAGTAGTGGCCCAGATACTGACTCCATCTGTCCTGTCACACTTGGAGTGAAACATACACTCTTGGACCTCTGTCACCCCTCCTGAATAAAGTGGATAATCTTGCCTTAATGGAATAGCTTAAGGACTAACTAGTTTGTTCATTTTCAAAAAATGCAAAGTATTATACCCTTTTTCCAATTTCCTTCACTCAGTTTCTACATGGTTTAAATATGTGAATGTGTGTATATCTCCAAGAGTGTGTGTGTGTGTGTGTGTGTGCGCACATGCAGATAGGTAAATAGATAGAAAGTAGTTTCATTTGGGCGTTACAGAAATAAACAGAACATTAAATATTTACTGCATTTCAACAGACAGTGCATGATGTGGCCTTGAATATCTTATCACAAATGAATGCATCACAAAACCAGAATCAAGAGTTATTCTGCTGGGCTGGAGAATTGGGAAAAGAAAAAAAAGAGTATTGATGCAGTACATAGCAAGGATTTCAAAGCTTTCTGCTTTTTCAAAAACTACAATACAATTGAGTTTAGTTGAGAGCTTGTGTTTTATCCTTTAGCCTCACTACATAAAACTTAGAAAGTGGTTATGAAGTAAAGTCAACCCTTAGAGCAACCAGTGTTTTCAAGTGATTTTGCAGAGACTGCTGCTGAGGTAGATTTATTTTGTCTCCATTCAAACTCATGTTATAGATCTCCTACGTTGCCTGAGCCATCCTGTGATGTACCTTGCTTAGAAGCTATTAGGCTGCTGGAGGGAGGAGGACACAGGGCCTAAGAGCCATAAGGTTTATTTGGCATGGTCTGAACAGAAAAAAAAACCTTGAGAAAACAAAACAGAAGAAAAGTGGGGTCAAGTTATTCCTTTCATTGGTGCCAGAGCAAATGTGATGTTCTGAGATACATACATATGTAACATCTTTTCAATTTTAGCTATGTTAAAAGGAAACCAGAGAATAAATTCTCCCTTCACTTGCCACTTCTGTCCAGCGAATATTAAGCCAAATCTTCTAATGCCAAGTCCTTCCTGTCTCTGTAATAACCCAGCTAGCTGTCCTCCTCAGCCTCTCAGACTCTCATTCAAACTCCCTGTTATTCAGCTCTTTGCAGAATTGTTGTGCTCCTGGTCTTTCCTGGTTCCTCCCAAAGATGATTTACTGTACTTTACATGGTAAATATACAGTTTCACTTTTCTGTCTTGCTGGCATTCCTGTCCTTCTATTCCTCCTCCTGTTACTCCCTACATTGCACGGTCATAGCCTTTGTTGCTATCGTCCCTTTGCCCCTTCTTTTCTTTCCCTTCAAGAGCTGTGGGAGGGTGAAAGACATGCAAGGCACTCTCTGCCAAAGCCACATCACAATTATGCTGGGTGAAAAGCACATCCCAAATGGAGGAGAAAGCCCATAGGGGAAGCAAAGAAGCAGGGAATATGCTGACAGCTGCAGACACAGGTACAGTTTGTACCTGTGGATCTTCTGTTGGCAGCAGGAGTGGAGTGACTTTCAGCAAGTGCTTGGGCGGGTCTCAGAACCTGGATAGGGTGTGACTGGCAGTGAGAGTGCAGAAACAGCACTCCTAGTAATTGCCCAAGGGTATGGGAGTGTTTTCTGCTCCAATTCTGTGCATCTTACTCCTACCTCCTCTCCCAACATCCATTGATGACTTTGGGCTCATTCTAGGCACAGGCTAGAAGCCACCATGACGGAGAAGCACCAAGCCAAATATACCAATCCCTGGAGAAAGCGTGCATGGAGGAGAAGTCAGGAAGGTTGGAAAACTATCTTTGAGAACACAACATGTTACAGTAGAGAGAAATCTGTAGGAAAGCTTTGGTGGCAGACAGCAGAGCGGTGGCAGAGCACAGTGAAGTCACAGTTCAGATCCAAGTAGCTCTTCATTTAGCCTTTCAGTGTCACATGGCTGAAGGACTCAGACTATTCTGGGTACTATATGGAGTGAAAGAGCCAACCAAGAGCGAACCATTTTAACTGGGCTCATTCTATGCCTTCACTGCTGCTGAGAAGAGAGAAGGCAGTTTCAACTGTGACAGTAAAAGAAAGGCCAGTTGGAAGTCATCACTGAACCAGAAATGCCACATGCTGTTTGCTTTGTATAATGCAAGACCAGAATCAGCTCAGTCTTTCCTACTGCAAGTGGTGGAAGAGGTAATCAGAAAAGCGTAGTGTGGGAAAACAGAATTACTGTTGCTCTGTGAGCCCATGGATCTAGCAGGGGAAAACCTGGCACACTAGAGTCTTTTACCTGTTTGGAAAAGGTATCAAGAAGTCTGTTAAATCTGGTGGTTTAACAAAAATAGGATTCAATTATTTGCGAAACACAAATAGTGCAGGCATTGCTGGTTGTTTAACACTGTCGTTAGGCTGACACCTGCAAAGCTCTACATATTTTTCTATTGCATCTTTATTCAGTAATAATCATTAGTGTTATATTACTGTTATATTGAGAATACTAGCAAGACTACGATTTCATTGTGGCAGATGCAGCACAAGAAGTATAGCAAAATAGTCCTCACCACAATATAGTAACTTCCGATTACAGGAGAAAACTAGAGATGGGAAGGGAAGCAAAAAAGACAAACATATTCTCAAGATCCTATGTAATAAAATCTGAAGCAGAATTTGAATTTTCCAATTTGCAGTACAGGAAAGTCCTCACCAAAACTATCCATTCTTTCTCCTGGTGCATTGGAACATCCTCTGGTCTCTTTCAAGAAGCAGCTGCAGCATGAGAAAAAATTACTTTTGCCTCTAAACTTACACGTTTTTAGTACCAGGATCCCAGAAACACTTGATAAGTTCTTGTAACACAAGGTCTGAACTAGGATGTGCACTCATTCCTGTGTGCTGACTTTAAAAAATAATTCTCAGTGCAAAATAAATCTCATGTCTTGCCTAAGTTTTACTCTTTACAATTATTGGTGCTGGGTTTTTCCAACAAACAAAGCATCACCTGAACCAAATGAAGACCCAGGTAGAAAAAGATGGCTGACGAATTTGAGAACTGTATGAGTTACTACCTTTATGCGAAGAGTCAAACAATTCTCCAGGCCAGAAGGCACCAGCTGGTCATTACATATTGGATATTATTATGTCTAGTAGTCTCTAAAAGAATCCTTCCTTCATAGATGAGAGAAATATGTTTCTGTATCTGAGAGTCTCTAACCATTCTTTATGACGCATGTTTTCACACTGTCACTTTTGGTACTAATCCCTCACCTTTCCTTCCTTCCCTTCTCCCCAAAAGACATATTAAATCAAGGTAACTGAAATAACCTATTTGAAATTTCTTTCTTTGATGCATTAAACATAATTTCCTTCTTTCTGTGTTTTCATCACAACAAACAGCATCATTATAGTTGACATTTACCTTATTCCACAGAATTTCTGTCATAAATTAAGAAAGAACCATTAGATCTGATGACATGACAAGGGGAAAAGCACCTAAATAACATGATGAATTATTTGTGGTGATTTTTAAGATAATTCAGCTTTGTCTGTACAGTACCTAAAATTAAAATAAACAACGTATTTTTCTCAGTTGGACTGGCTTCTGCAAGTACTTTTCACATAATATTTACCCTGTATAACCATCCCAACAGGACTGGAAAGGCTATAGAGCTCTGAAGTGCTACTATTTCAATGAAAGCCAGTCAGAAAGACTTAATTTCAAAAAGGCTTTTGAAAACATACAATTCTAATAAAACTCCACAATATATGGGAAAAAAAGGGAACATAAGGTAAAATTACCTTCCTATTATGACCTATTTTTCATTGATGCCTACTTCATTTACTTCGAATTACTAACAAGTGAATTTTGAAAGGCAAAAGCTGCATATTCTGTTTTGACTAGGTTAAACATTTTCTTCACATTAGTGAAGTCATGCTGATAAATTGAAACAATTCCTATTAGCATGACTGCAAAATGTGTTTGGATGATTCTAGATATCAGATGTTCATGCATCATCCCCATTACACAGACAAAAATTCTACAATATCTATTTACATTACAAGCTTGCCAACTATTACTGTTCTCCATGTTCATTAATGTCTTTTCTCTTTTCCTCTTTAGTGTTTACTCTTCCATCTTTTTCATCAGCTTAAATCACAAAATATAAGCAGATAGCCAATATACATTTAGGTGACTAATGACAGGTAAGATGTTTCTGAGTACCTACCAGTTTGATGAAACACTGGGAACAAATTCACCACTGGGGATGATAACAAAGCACCCCATTCCACTGTCCTTTACAGTGTCCTGTACTTTTCAAGTCCGTGGTCTATTCTGAAATAGCAAGCAGTAACAATAATTTAACTCTTTTAAGTGTTAATTGTAATTAATACTTTCTTCCTTCCAAGAATTAAGAGTATAACCACACTCCTGCCCCAAAAGTTCCTCTACAAAGCCTCATTTTATTCTTCAGAAGATAAGATATTGACAGTAGTGAATGGCTCCATAACATTCAGTACTTCCATTTGCCATTTGGCTATGGAAAAGGGGAGGTGATCAATAAACAGAATGTTTGCCTGTGTTACACTGTAGCAAAATAATTGCAAAGCCAAGCAAGGTCTGAAAGAAAAAGCTGAGCACTATATGCACCTTATAAAAACCACCCACCTTCTAATTACTTTGTTAGACAATCCTCCAAGTAGAGTAACTGTGCAAATGCATATAAATTATTCTTGTAGATAAGCAACTACATGTTTTATGATCCTCCTTACATGCACAAGACTGAATGGACTTCTACTGACACATGAGCTACTTACTTGAAAAGCTGCAAACCATTTAACCTGAATATCTGGCCTGATTGCTTATTTCCCTTGGGTATCAAAAAGTTGTTCAGGTTCAGTAAGTTCCACTTCACTAAAGATCTGCTGTAAATTCTTTGCTTTTCCCCACTTTTATTCTCATTCATATATATGTATATATGTATATATGGACATGGTGAGACATTTATGCAAATACATGGAGTTCTGGCCCTTTAATATAAATTGCTCCTCAAGTAATTGCAGGGAAGTGCAGTGGGATTGTGTAAGGAGTAAAGGACGGGTGACAGTCCTTTGAGATGGCCCTTGACCTGTCCAACTTAGTTGATGAGCTGCAGTCCCAGACTTTAAACTGTCACTCTTGCAAAGCAAATTCCACACAGAGAGAGGAAGAACCCAGTGAGGGGGAAACAATAATTGCATTAAATCTCATTTGAAACATTTTTGATGGGTGAATCTTGGCACAAAGTGGAAAGCAGTAAGTCACCTCAGGGGTTTAAAACTCTGGGTGAATCCAGAAACTTGTGTTAGCGTCACAACTTGGTTACCCAACTCCCTTTCAAATCAGTTAAAGCCTCAACTAAATCGAGGCTAAACACATCTGCTCTATTCTCTGCTTCAGAGAGTTTCAATCAAATCAGAGACTTTTCCCATATACAGAAAACTGAACACACAAATACAAGTTTAAAGGACTGGAATTTAAGGGCATGTGATTTGTCTATTTGTTCCCCACGACATTTATTTTACCTCTGTTCTTAGAAAAATGAAGCAGAAAAATCAATAATCCATAGAAAGTACCATGTCTCCTTTTTGAATGTCCATGGTAAGTGGAGGGGAAAAAAAAAAAGTATTTAAGAAATGACAGAGCATAAGCAACTTTATAATAAACACCTTGTCAGAGATACTTCTAACCCCCAGCTTTGGGTGAAACTACCAGGCACAATACAAAGCAGAAGTAGTCTGACTCTAGTCTCATTACTAAGAGAAATCAAGCAGTTCCTCCTTTGTAAATGAAAATCATTTTGCAAGAATATATGAAGTTTGGACTTGAGCTTAAATTAAATGTGTTACAAGTGTCACAAAAGGTGAACTTCGACAGGCTAAACTGAGTTAAAACAAACCAAGTAATGAATTAAGCACTTCAGACTAATTAGCTCTGTCTTCTATCAAGCTAGTTATAAAATGAGAATTATTTCTATATAAAAAAATCAGACTTCCAGTAGAATGAAGTGAGAACTGAATTTTTGGATCTACTCAGGGGAGCAGAAATAAGGGAGTGATCTTTCCCATTTGTTGGAAAGTCACCTTTAAAGAAAGAAAGAAAAGGAAGTTTCTAAGGACTTATCACAAAAGCATCCAGAGGAAGCAAAACCAGTTTCATATGCAGCAATAAAAGATCCTTCTAACATTTTTAATAAGGAGGATCTGGGGGACAGATCACATGTCCTTCCTCTGGATTAACTTCTGTTATCCAAACCCATGTGTAAAATAACACAGGGCCATGGATAAGGACTGAAGCAGGAGGGGACTTTCATAAACACTGTGGGAAGTAATGCTAAACTAAAAGGTGGATAGGAATTTTGAATCCCATGTTAGTTTTCTGTGGTATTCAAAGCAATAGAAAGGGGCTCATCCAAGAATGGTACACATTTGAATAGCTGGTTTGTCATCAATTTAGTTTCTGTTGAAAGACAAAACCAAACAAAAGCAAAACCTCAAGTTAAAAGCAAAACATTCAATGATACACCGCTATTAAAAAAAAAAAAAATCCAAAAAACCCAACATCATCTCATATTAAACTGTAAGGCAGCCCTTTGGCTGGAACCTGAGTCTCTGCACACCAGATGAGCCCCTGAAGTATTATGCTATAAATAAGGTCTGGCTGAATGTTGCTCAGAGCTCTCAGGTCATGGTTCTCTGTGTGAGCACCTGGCCAGACCAGAAACATTTGCCTTCCCTAGATAACCAAATCATTGGCAGGACAGAGGCTCTCATACATACCTAGGACGAGAGCCTGACACAGTGAGGGTGAAAATGCAGCACTAGGAGCTCAGTACTCCTTGGAACAGCAATTTAAACAATGCACCTGAGCTTCTCCTGACAGAGCTGTCCCACTTTCTATAAATAATGCTCTAGCTAAGGGAGACTGACTCTCTGCTTAGGCCATTCTCACATATGATTTAATTTGAATTTTCTACTTTTTATTGTGAATGGTCCTGTCCACAAAAGCAGCAGCTATAGTAAGATTTCTTTTTTTCTTTTTTTTTTTTTTCTTGTGGTTTAGAATACACTTGGTAAGATTTAAGATTAATTACAGGAAGGGGCAGATCTAAAAAATTTTGAAACATCTGTGAAATAGATCACCTGTATTACACTAGGCCCATGTATATTATAAATGTCTCCATGATTTTTTTTAAGGTGTTAGACTGAAGTTGCTGTAGCAGAGTACACCAGCAGCCCTGAAACTGTTCTGTGTTTTCAACTTCAGTTTTAAAAGTGCTGACAGACATAAGGTAAAGGACAGAGATGTGCACCATTCTTTGTTTAAAAAAAACCCAAACAAAACAAGACATAAAGTAAAAAGGAAAGAGTATAGATGAAAGCATCAACGGTATTTTCATCTGGTCTTTATAACAGTTTGCAGTAAAAGTCAGTACAGGTAGAAGAACCTATCCCCAACTTGAAGCATTCCCAGCAGGTCGTAACCATTAAAAAGAAAGCCAGTATTATAACATAGAGACTTCTTCCTGAACTCCAGCCTAATATCAAAGAGACTAACCTTTGTTTCAGCTCCTTTTAGTACATCTAGAGGAGGGACGTGAACGCTTTATGTGTAGGAAATTGCCAGGGAGACAGAGAAAGAGGGTCAGTATTTAGCAACAAGTAACACTCCCTACTGCTCTTGGCTGTTTGTACAATTTCCACTCTGTGGTAGAAGTCAGTCTGAAAAATCTTTAGAGAGAAAAACCTGATAATTGTTCCTTTGGCAGAGTTAATAATGTGCTATGAAAAAAAAGTTGAAAACAATAAAGACTAAATGTTAATAATGCATAATAGCTGTCGGGAAATTTTTGGATGCTTGATTTTTAACCAAAATAGTATCTTGCATAAGCATCCTCGTGCAACTGAACCTCCACACACATTTCCAAAATACGCAATTTGGCCTCAAATAAAGGATGGAAGCATGCTTCCAAAAGCTCTCATTTGGTTAGCAAAATTTTTGATACCAGACAATCAGACAGGAGACCTCCAATTCTCCAGTTTTCCCTTGAGTTTTACTGTGCTTGAGAATTTCTAATGGACGTCTCTAGTCCACACTGTCTCAGAGTTTCACATACTACATGTGAAAACCACCATTGCAAAATAAGTTCCCTTGCAATTTATAACAGTGTCATGTTTTTATCACAGTACATAAAAGACAGCACAGTGGCATAAGAGACAAGGTTACTTGGCTTGTACATACGTACAGATAATTTCCTTTCCCAGTATGTCATGTTTCATAATTTGGTTGTGGTGCAGAGTTAAAAAGGAGGCAAAAAAGTGCCTACAGTTGATAAGCAAATATCCACACATATTTACCTCAAAATCATTATTTATATGGACTTTGAGTTTAAATTTACACGTATACTGATACTGCATATTTGAGAGTGGGTTTGAGGTTTCCCTAAAGAGAAAATCTATCCCCAAAGTTCAAAACTACTTCAGTTTAGAGCACTAGCACTGCACCTTACAAACCTTCTGACGTTAAGATAACTTCACCTACATTGCTTTCATATACAGTATATAATATAAACATGATTTGTTACTGATTTTGAATTTACGTGGGTCACAACTTTCAGTTCTTCTTAAAATTGTGTTTATACTCTCCTTCTTTCTGTGCTTGATGTCTTGGATATTCATGTGACAAAATGTTACACTGTCTGAAAAGGGAGCCAGGCAAAGCCCATTTCCTTTATGGGGGAAAATCTGCAAGCTCCTTGACAGATGTAATAATTTTGAGATTTCATCAACACCTCCCAAGCAAAGCTGCTAGAAGTCAAGTATGTTCTTATATCAGTTTGACCTAAAGAAGTTACCAAAAAGACAGGAGGGCAAAGCCACAGCCTGTTATACCAACAGTGAAGTCCTTATTCTCAACATTTCAATAACTTCTCTTTACTTTCAACAAGGCATGTAAATATTAGTTTTATTGCATATCTTACATACTCCCCAAAATAGAAAGTTAAGAAAAGCAAAGAAAAAGTGTAGAAAAATCACAGAGTGGGAGCTTTAATTTTTCATGAGTCAGTAAAAAAAGAGTAAAATTTTTAGTTTTAAACACTTTAAGCTTTTCAAATTTCAGAACAAAGACGTACATAATATGTCTCTCTGTATAAATATATATGTGCACTCATATTTCAGCAGTCATATTTGTTTTGAAGTCTGCTTTGTTTTCACTGTATTAAACGTCTAAATGGGGTCTGCCATGCACGACTAGACTAAAATTTTTACTTTAAACTTTCATGAATTCCTAGAAAAATTAGACTTAAATTATTCCTTAGAACACCAATTAAATATTTTCACTAACCAAAAAATAGAATGATGGTAGTTTAAAAAGAGAACAAGATCTCCCTATCCTCAAAAATTTCTGTCTATAATGAAAGGTGATGGGATACCCCCTGAAGGATTTCTCTAAAAGGAATGTCTTATCTCAGCTGCTTTCATATCATGGAAGTTAATGATCATGCTGAAATAAATGTATAGTATCAATCAAGCAACATTTAGAAAAATTATGATTTCTGCTCCTGGTCTCTTTCTTTCCGTCCAGATATTTTCCTAAAGGTTTTCCCTCTCATTAGACCAAATTTTGCTGAGTTGATCCTATACTTCAGTATACCTCAGTGCTTATAATTTTGGCTGAAACACAAATGTACTCTGGTCAACAGCAAATTAGCATCAAGAGCATGGATGAATCATAGGTCTGCAAATCTTTGACATCACTTTAAAGAGACAGCTGGGAAAAAGAGCAAGCTCTTTGATGAAACAATCGAAGAGACAATCATGGAACAATTTATTATTTCCTTAAAAATGAAATGATGATAGGTATGCATAGATTAAATCTTATCAAAATTTAGATCTGCTCAATAGGGTCTAATAGACTAATTTTTAGATATCCTTTAGGTTCATCTTTTAGACTATCGAGACTCCTTTGATTACCAAGAATACTTATAAGTAGGTTTGGAACCCTGACAATTATGAGGATTCATATTTTGCTAATGTAATACTCTGCTGACATTTTAACAACTCGTCTAGATACATCAGACTGTTTCCACATCATTTGTTCTCTTTCAGACATATGAATTTCTTTCAGCTGATGTATTCATTTCACTCAAAGCTGTCAATTTGTGATGTTCCTTGAGTGCATAAAATTTCTTTAGTAATTGAATCATGTATTTTGGCTTCCATTTTTTTATACATATCTTGAAAGCTTACTCCTCCTCATCTGGCATTCACTTAGTCTCTGAAAGGTGTATGTCTAAACTTTGTGCTCCTTCCAAGTATTAACTCCACGCCTTATTAAAGTATCTCAAGTTGTGACAGTCAGATAACACTTAAAACAGATTCACCAGCAAAGGAGTTTCTTCCTTAACTGCCCCAACAGAGTTTGAAAAATACCTGATTTTTTTGGAGAGACCTGAATAATCTAAAGTGTTAACACAGAGTCGTTTATTGTAGGTTCACGATGCCCTCTGGGTTGTAGATCTCTTGCTAGGGAAGCAGAGCAGATTTCTGCTTTAAAAAGACAGCACTTCGCTAACACATCCCTAGCCTGTCCAAGCAGTTTTCATTTCTGTACATAGGGCCCAAAGTCATCTTAGGTTTTTGTCTGAAATCTTTCTTTGTAGTCTCTACCACATGTCCCACAGATGGTTCAGAAAGCTAAGCAGCATTCACATGAGCTCAGATAACTTCTCCAGCTTACTGCTTCATTCCTCTCAGTTAAAGTTTCCTTTTTCTAATCCTCAGATGTCACCTATTGGCTCTTCTTCTATGTAGCTATGTTAATTTTTAAATTTCCCCCATTACTCTTCAAGATAAAAAAATATATGCTTCTTTTCTTTTTTTTTGTCTTGTATTGACTGCACAGACACAAACATTTCTTCAGTGCTTTGAGAATTGCAGGACAATGCTAGCTTTGGCATATTTGAAGATTACCAAGGCTAAAATGTACTCTTGGACGAAGTGTGCAAATTTGAATTTCAGCATCCAAATTCTTATGTTACCCCAAAGGCTTTAAAAAGTCTATTTGAAGATGCATTACAAAAATTTGTTTTATCTTGACCATTCTAAAATTCACTGGAGATTTCTGGGAAAGGTCTGTTAAACCTACTGATTTTGAACTCAGTTAACATAAGCTCAACTCAATGAATACAAGCGTATATAATGTGAGTTTGTTGTTATTGCAGCAGTGAGCTTGCATCAAGGGAATCAAGGGATTTCCCTTACACTGCTCACAGAATTATAGAACCATAGAATAGTTTGGGTTGGAAGTGACCTTAAAGACATCTATTTCCAACCCCCCTGCCGTGAGCAGGGACACCTTCCACTAGACCAGGCTGCTTAAAGCCCATCCAACCTGGCCTTGACCACTTCCAGGGATGGGGCGTTCACAGCTTCTCTGGGCAACCTGTTCCAGTGCCCCACCAGCATCACTGTAAAGAATTTTTTTCTAATATCCATTCTAAAACTACTCTCTTTCCGTTTGAAGCCATTCCCCCTTGCTCTGTCACTACATGCCCTTGTAAAATGTCCCCCTCCATCTTTCTTGTAGGCTCCCTTCAGGTACTAGAAGGCCACAAATAGGTTACCCTTTTCTTCTCTAGGCCAAACAATCTGAATTCTCCCAGCCTTTCCTCAAATGAGAGATTCTCCAACCCTCTGATCATCTTGGCAGCCCTCCTCTGGACCCATTCCATCAGGTCCATGTCCTTCCCGTGCTGGGACCCCAGAGCTGGATGCAGCACTGCAGGTGGGGTCTCACCAGAGCAGAGCAGTGGGGCAGAATCCCCTCCCTCTCCTGCTGCCCACACTGCTTTGGATGCAGCCCAGGTTGTGTTTGGCTTTCTGAGCTGTGAGTGCACATTGCTGGGTCATTTCCAGCCTCTTATCCATCAGCACCCCCAAATTATTTTTTCTCAGGAATATGAATAGTTTTTCTTCTTCTCCACACTGTATATGTATTCATAATGTTGAATTTTAAGTGTGGACAGTGACCATTATCAACAGTTCAAGGTATATATCCCTTTTTAAGGGATGGTCACCCATGGTTGGTGGTTGTGGAAACTACACAACCTTCGCCAAGTAGTACAGATTCAAACTAAGTTAGAATAGGACCAAATATTTTCAATGTATCTTTTGCACTCTGCATTTACTTCGCATTAGAAACAAAACAACAACAACAAATCCCCAAGCAAAACCACTATTCTTATGAAACAATAAAACTTTCCGGGGCAAAGGAAAGAAGCAGGCACAGAAACTAACCTGACCAGATTGAAAACAATAGGAAAAATTAGTATTCCAAAAATTTGCTGCAATTTTTCCACTTTAGAGCAGCGTGTATAGGAAGAGCCCATTGAAAGACAGCCCCTACCACGAAGATTAACTGCACCACCAGCTTTAGACAGTACACACACAATCAGTTCTGCAACTCACATTAAAGGGGTAAGGCTTGCATTTGTAAACAGATCTCAGTACCTTGAATCCCAGAGTCCTGGTATATTTGCTTTGTGTTGCAAAGTAGTATTTCAGCCTACTACTTAACTCTATCCAAACAGAAGACAGTAAGATCCCCACTCATGTGAGGCACGAACAGTAATATCTACTGATGTGTTGAATTATGAGATTAATGCTTAAATCTAGTAAGGCTTTACTGTAAATGCTAAGACACAAAAGCTGTAGAAAAAAGAAAATTCTTTAATTATTCTTGGTTTTACTTCCTCTAGCAGTGAAATTTCAATTTATGGAAAATTTCTGTTTACACGGAAATTAGAAAATTTCAGATCTTGCCAATCTCTTTGTCACAGATCTACCAGGAACAGCAACAGAGTCTGACCTTATGTGTGGTTCTTGTGAAAACACGTTTGTGGAAACAGCCCTGGGAATTCCATGGGCAGCGTTTTTCCACTGACTTCTCTATAAAGTATTTATTCTCTATAAAAATGTTGGCACTGTGTACTTCCTGGGATCAGATGCTCCTTTTTATCAGCTTCTTCATGAAACACACTAACACTGGTAAAAGAGGGACTGCAGACCCACAGGTACGTCTACAAAACCCTCTCTGGCTCCAGGTCATTCACTCAGTTACACATGTACACACCTATTAGTCTTAAATGGCTTTGGATCCGCAGCTCAGGGGAATAATCCAAAAAGATTTGAGTTGCTCAGGAAAAGTTAGGGGAAGCGACAGGCCTGCAGGCTTTCTCTGACTACAGACAATACACGAAAAGGAAAGAAGTCAGTCTGACTGTTAAATCTTAGATCTGCTTGCTGGGCTGCAAGACAGATTTTATGTTACAAACAAGTATACATTAAACAGAAAGAATAAAAAAAAAAAAAAAAAGCCCAAAACAAGTGGAATATAATGAACACAGAATCCCACAAAAGAAGTATACAAATAGCCCATATTACCTGGAGTGGCAATTTCAAAAGACATACTTCTGATATATTTCCCATCTCCTGAGGAGACCTCACTGTATAAATTTAACATTAAAATGCCTGTAGGATTTTATTTACAGTGTTCAGAAGATGACACAAATTCATCCAGCAGATATATCTTTCAACAATGAAATGATAGGTCACCAAATTCAAAAGCTTTTATTTATTTTCATGGTTTGTAAAGAGATATTTGAAGATTATTTTGTTCTGTGCATTTCAGTAACAGATTCTGCTTTATACCTGCGTAGAGGGAAACTATGTGAAAAAAAATCTGGGTTCTACTGCTTATGCAAGCTACTGGTATTTTCATACATATAGTTTTCTATTGGTAACAGAGATAAGGATTTTCACAGGATTTGTGCTCCTAAATTGGACCATTAGAGAAAACTCCTGTAAACTACCTCTTTTCTTGCAGGTGCATTCTATGCTTCATAGTGTGGTCTAGCAACAGACTGTGAACCCGTTGCTTTACTCCAAAGCCGAAGGAGTCTCTTACCACAAGGCATGCACCATTCATCAACACTGAATTTCAAAACCTCAGGAAAGCACATGACTTCAATTTCTTGGTGGCTCTCATGATTGATTTTATGTCAGTCTTACAAGATCCGCTACTAATCCCATGCAGCAAATCCCTTCTTGACATTACTCTATTTTTCTTCAGCTGTACCAAAAACCCGATGGACTGAGCTGCATCAAGAGAGAGATTGTCTGACACTTCGCATAAGACCTTGCTAAAAGGACACCTCAGTGTTCTCAAATCAAGACCTTTTGTTTTCTTGTGCATGTATCTCAGAAAAACATTGTGACCATGAAAAAATTTAAGCAGATACTGCTTTCAGTATACTGCTGATTATTTGCATTTGAGGCATTCAACTGACATGTCAAGGCCAGAGAAAAAAAACCCTGCCTTGATAAATAGTGCTTATACAAAATAGGATCCCTGCAATTAGAGCAATGGCATTTGTCCTGCAGCTGAAAAGCATATCTCTGGGTGTGGTTCACCTTTTACAGAGTTGTGAAATCAAAAGAAGGGACCTGCCAGGGAATTCAAGTCATTTTCATGGTAGCATTTGATAGCACCCTGCGAAAAGCACCCATTAAATTCAAAAGCTGTTTCACCCAATGAATGACTGCACAGCCATGCAAGGAGTAGGATACTACTTGATATTCATCACCTTGTAACTCATGAAAGATTTGAATATTTTACTTTCCAGCCACATACATAAACCATTGAACGGAGGGAGCTGAATAGCACCTTTTTTCCTCTCCTCTGGAGAGAAAGGAACACACATATTCTGCTTGAGGAACATGAAAAGTACATGGACATGCAAGTAGAGGCCAGTGTAGCGTTCTGAAAGAAATCCATACAGCGGTGAGCTTTCATTTTACCACTGCTTTCTTTCTCACAGGATGTGCACTGGGTTATCACCATGCCACCAAAAAGAATTGGGGGATGACCCTTGTAGCCCTCAGTTCCCAAAGCATGAGGGAGGCTGCATAGTCGCTAAGGTGAATTTTTGAGGAGTCTGTGAGACATGCTCATGTTGGGTGCTTCTGTGAACAGGAAATTGCCAAGTTGTGCGATTGTCTGCACACCAGATTTTTCCTTCAGAAACTGATTAACAACAAAGTAAGGGGGCTCTGAACAGCCAGGTGGAGTTGAAGATGTCCCTGCTCATTACACGGGGCTTGGACTACATGACCTTTGAAGGTCCCTTCCGGCCCAAAATATTGTATGGTTCTATGAAATCATTATACACAGAAAAATGTAACCTCAAAACTTTGTGACCATATACAACTGAATAAAGTCCACAACACCTGTTGTGTCCCCTCCTATTCTCATCCAGTTTTCCCTCATTTCTCCATTCTGAGGAGCATCTAGAAATAACTCAGTGGCAAAAATATAGTCTAGGATATGCATCCTGGTCTCCTTCACACAGACTGCATTATAGATAATATAGTCCCACCCTTCTGGATTTTGGGCCATAGGAATGGTGTTGGGTTACATCACAGTTATATTCCTGGCACAACTGCACTTCCAGTTTTCACATTCAGTAAGTTTTTCTACTTAGCACTAGACTTTTCACAGACAACCGCAGTCAATCAATTTCTTTTTTCATAGGTAGGGTCTTGTGTCTCTGTAAGCACTCTCCAGACTGGCACAGCAGACTTCAGCTGGGGTACCTTATCCTTGTCCCCAGAATCACTGAACAGGTGTGAGAAAAACAGAGCTGGGAAACACCTTCCTGACATCTTTACCATAATAATGTTAATCAGGTAATAGCAGTAAACAATTATTCTAATATCCAAGATTGGTCTTAGACTTAAAAATCTTCCAACCCTTTTCTCCCTCAAATATGAAGATGTAGCAGATCTTCATACAAAAGGATGTCACTCAGCATGACATTCCTATGCACACAGCAAACCTGTTTCTCACACAGCTCTTCTGCACTGCTTGTGTGAACTCCCTTAATGCTGCAAGCACTGTGAGACTCCACCAAGACAGATCATCACTGTTATTTGATCGATTAAATTTTGTCCGTAACTTTGGGATGAGGGGTAAGCTGCAGCATTCTGCATATCCTGCCTCCAACAGCTTTTGATAGCCAGGAAGAAAGTTCGGTCAAAACACAGTGCTTTGTTTGCTGGAGAGTACTGACCCAGTCTAAAACTCTCACCATGATCATAAGGTTTAAATTCATATCAAAAGAATATAGAGTCACACAAGCTGACAGTTTCAAGATGGCCCTGAATGTAATCACTGAGCTCAAACAGGTGGCATTAAGTGGTCAAAAATTTTCTCTACACCCTGAACAGAAGTTTCATAAACTTCAAATAGCGATACCCGATTTCAGTTAACACATCTGTATTCTGGTAGCCCCAAAACACTGGATCAGCCATTCCTACTGCTGAACATGCTTCATCTAAATCCTGTGTAGGACGGTCTGAACCATAGCTTAAGTCTTGCTCAGGGCAGCTATCAGTAGTTGTCATAAAAAGCCCAAATGAAATACTCAGAAATCTGAAACCTCGAGTAAAGTGGAGAGAATAGATAAGACAATGACTTCCACCAGAAAAACCAGAAATGCAACTGATATTCCCATCCAACAATCAAAAGAGAGAAAGTGTTTCTGTCCTCAGACACAACACCCAGACTTGTGCAACTACAAAAATTGCGGGAAATTCTTTATGCTTCTGGAACAGGTAATTTTCATCTACTTTGTAGAAATGATTTATGAAGAGTCTGGTGATTTTGGGGATCTGCTAGAAGCCTAAATAAGTCTAAACATGATGAACTTTAAGACGAAAATTCAATAACGATTTACTAGAGTTCGACCTAGAATAGATAGGGAAAAAAGCCAAAAAATGGTGTTTCTAATAATACACTGCTGGAATTGAGTATCAAGTCTGTACTTACACTGTTGCTTGCTTTGTCTGTTTGGTGACAATCAGAATAGTTTAGGTTGGAAAGGACCTCTGGAGATCATTTGCTCCAATCTGGCTCTCAAAACTAGGCTAATGGCTTATTATTTCTCTAGATTTCAAATGTTACTTAGACTTCAGATGAGGGAACAGGAGAAGGCAGTCTCAAAACTTCCTTTTCTTAAGAAACACATCCCTCATTTTATCAGTATTAATAGACTAAATATTCTATTGAACTGGAAGAACAGACCATAGAGATGTAGCACCTCTATTTCAAAGAAATACACATTTCTCTTTACTCCCATTGAAGTTAAAAGCAATTCTTACGTCCTGCTTTACATATGAGAACAGATACAGGTCAATGTGAAAGTAAGGTGATCTCTAAACATAAGAAATGTGGCCTCTACTTGTAACCACCCCCATGTGGAACAGGGATTCCATTTTTAGTTTGCAGCTCATTAATAAAGAGAAGAAACCAACATCTGCTATGCTTTTTAAAAGAGTGGCATATCTGAATTTCTCTTCACTGTGTAGGAAAATGGGGTCTTATGTCTGACATAAGACATTGTTTTAAAACAGCTCTACTCATGTCCACTCAAACAGTGATGATGGCCTAGTTAATGAAATGTTTTGGCTTCAGCTGATAGGACTGAATGACCCAGAACTTAAAGGGGAGAAAAAAAGAAAAGGTAGGTATTTCTCTGCAGTTTGATAAATTTCCTTAGCAAGTTTCCATGTGGCTCATTCTTTTCGTAAGTGATGGAAAGTTATTCATATTTTAGGTTGCAAATAATTTTAGTACTTTCAGCTTTGAGAGATTTTTCAAACTATTATTTTTCTAGAAAACAATGTTTACCAGCAACTTATATCTTAAGTTTCCTGTTCATCTCTGTTAATTGGACTAATAACACTGTTGATTCACGCAGACAGAATACTGCATATTCTTGGGAAAATCTGAGCCCTTACACAAGCAAGTAAATGAGAATCTTCCTTTTAACTACATGGCCTAGTTTTCATAGAGTCATAGAATGACTTGGGTTGAAAGGGACCTTAAAGACCACCTGGTTATAAACACAGCCCAGCAACCCCCCAGGCACTTTTGACTATAATACAATATAATTTTCTTCCTAGTAGCTCGTACGGTGCTGGGGTTGGGATTTATCATGACAATAATAATTGATGACACACTTATGTTTTCACTATCGCTCAGAACTGCTTACCCTAAAACAAAGATTTTTTAGTTTCCCATACTCTGTGAGAAGGCACACAAAGAAGCTGTGAGGGAACATGGCCAGGACAGCTGATCCAAACTGGCCAAAGGGTTATTCCATACCACAGAACACCGTACTCAGTGTATAAACCAGGGTGAGTTGGCTGGAACCACTGATCAGTGCTGGAGGATGGACTGGGCATTGGTGAGCAGGGAGTGAGAACTGCACTGGGCATTGCTTGTTTCTCTTGGGTTTTATTACTTTCTCTCCTCTTCACGAAAATTATCATTAGTATTATTAGCATGTTTTATTTTGTTTCAGTTAATTAACCATTCTTATCTCAACCCTGGAGTTTTATTTTCTTTTTTTTCCCCTCTTGATTTTCCTCCCCACCAGGAGGGTGGGAGTGAGTGTGCAGTTACACAGTCCTTGGTTGCCAGCTGGGGTTAAACCACAACCTTACAGAAGGTTTCTGTTTGAATACCTTATTTGAAAAGCATTTTAGACACAGAACTGACGTAATTTAAAAGAGATTAGCTACCCACTCAATGATACAGCATGTTACATGCTACCTTTCACTGTTTTAAAAACAAAAACAAAATACTCAAGGAAATATGCACCATGGACACCAACATCCACACAAAAAGGAGAAATGAGGACAAAATACACCACACAAATTTGTTCCTGGACCGGTGACTCCAGTATTCTACATAGATAGTGAGAAAAGCTCTCTGCAGGACTTCTGTAGAGGGAATTTTTCTCACAAGGGAATTAAACAAAATGAAGTCACAATGCCACAGGGTTTTGCTGGTCATAATGGAGCAAAGATTACTTCACAGACTTACATAATAGAATAAATAGTCTTTTGAGAAAAAGACTGTCTGCTGACATAAAAGACTGACTGACATAATTGCATAATTAAGATTCCACTGGAATGAGGGGAAAATACACATCAGAATCTACTATCAACTAGAGATTTCTTTTTTCCCTTTGTATAGTAAAATAATTATATAAGTTAAGTTCTTGCCTTAAGGATGATTCTGAGGTGCTTTTCAAATGAGCTTGCAAATGAGTAATGGCCAAAGGAAAATGACTTCAAAAGGTCAAGAATCACCCTGTCTCCCATCAATGTAAATGCTTAAAAGCTTAAACTGAAGAAAGCCTAAGCTAACGTGGTGTCTTTGTAATATTCCTCTCTACACAAAGAAAATGGAGTTAGTGCTTCTCTAAAGTTCAAAGCAGGGGGGGACAGCAACCCTCATATCATAGAGGAAATTTTGTTAATGTTGAATTTTGTGGCCAGGTTGTTGTGAGATGCTATCAATTTAAATGTTTCACAAACAAAATTATTCCCAATGATTTATTTCACCCAGGTTTTTAGGGTTTTTTTTAAAGAGTATTAAGAAATGGAGGTGGTTAGTTGTTGAGTATACTGGCCTACTATCCGAATAAACAATAGCTCTCTGTTTATTTCAATATGTCACAGAGCAACCAGAAAGACATTACAAAGCTCTGAACATCAAACTGCAGGATTATTCACGTTTTCTAGAAAATTCTGTATGTGAAAGGCCTGCATTGTTACTGAAGTTGCAGCCTCACTTAGGAAATAATTCTACCCACCAAATCAGAATCTGCATTTCCATCTATACCCTTTTCAAGTTTCTGAGTACCTGTCTGTCAGAGAAATTGAACTATATCTTTCCTTCTACAGGATTTGCCTCCCTTGGAGTACTTTATCCAGATCACCTTACATAGAATTAGAATTGCAAGCATCAGATACACTCAAATCACTGTTTTTTAAGGCTACAGTGTGTAGAGTTCAGTGAGATTTGTGGTTTCTAGATTTTCTCATCTATTTCTAGAATCAGGTCCTTAAACACAAGGGTCATACAATAATACTCATACAATAATATTTTAATTATATTATTTATTAATAATATCATTTCATGCAAAACGCTAGTAAATTAGTTTTGTGCAGGTTAAAGGTTTTAAATTATATTCCATATTAAGTTACTTCATTTACTGTATTTTTCAATTCTTCCTTTCTTGAGGAATTATTTTATTCTGTACACTTGCAAGTGGATGAATTTTATTTTTACTTTTCTTCTGTCAGTAACAATAATACTTAAGGTACGTGAATAAGCTTCCTCCATAATATTTCAGCTTTTATTTTCATTCTTTTCTGTTTTAGGTTTTTCCTTGTAATTCACCAGTAAACCCTTGTGGACAGTAAAATACAGTAAGCAAGCTGCTGGCTAGACTATACATTCCAATTTAGTCTGTAATCATTAGTATAACTGTTCTCTTCAGCTTTCAAAATACATGTATTCCCAAATGCCTTTCAAATTGCAAAGCCAGCTCAGCTGCAAATTCAGGTATCACGTGTCACAAGTTTCTCTGTCTTATTTAACATTTTTATAATTAACTTCTGGCTTGTTGAATAGAAATGCCTCACTGAGCTTTTATATCACAAACAATGTGAAGACCCTCTGTTGCCATGAACTGCAGTTAATCACATTTGAAGATTAGGGTCTTTGTCAGAAATAGCTCTATGGTTCTATAGACGTGATTTGAGAAAATGTTTGCAATCCTGACATACACATGCAAGAGGCAAAGTTAACATGATGTATGGAATGTTAACTTGATCATTTCCTGCTAGCTAGATACTTTCCTTAACCATATAATTTTTAACTCAAGACAACAGCATCAGATTAGCATTATTTTCTTCTGGAAACAAGATTTTTGGCACGTTCCAATTAAATGTATGATCGCTGAAGCATTCACTTGACAGATTATAAACTACTGCTCATTAAAAGTTACATTGTTTCACAGATATAATTGCTGGAAAAGTTTTAAAATATTTTATTTTGTTTAGAAATAGGGAAGTAATATTTCACTATTTTCCTTATATCCTAAAATTACTTCTCTCAAAAGAAATTATATAGAGTTAACTACTCTAAGTGAAACTATTAAAAAACTTCAGTTCTGATTAGAGTAACATAAAACCTCAGTTACAGCAATTGCACAACTCTCACCATTTCAATCTTCAGCAAAGATAGCTAGAAAGCATTTTGATTGCTCACATACCTTCTAATATTCTTTACATTATGGAGACAACTGAGCTACTGTGTACAATCCTGTGCAGAACTTAAACTGACACATTTTTCAAAGGTAGAAATTTTTGGTTTTACATGTATATGCATATTATTTTTAAGGTTTGTAAGATAACTAAAAAAGAAAAAGAGGAAAGAATGAAAACATGCTCAAAACAACTTGGAGGAGTCACCCTAAATGTGCTGATCTAGGTTTTTTAAAAGGGTATGACCTGAGATTCACATGCCACTAGGAATCTTGCTCAGCTGCCAGTCAGAAAGAACCAGATTGTTATTTCTCCAGCTAAATGCATCATGATAACTCTGCAAGTTACAGTCTGCAACTTTGAAATGGAAATGAAACTTTGAAACGTGTTTCTAAGACAAAGGCTGCAATGAATTATCCCTTTTTAACTTGACTAATTAGCTCCACTTCCCCTGAGACCCTCGTTAGTAGCTTCTTTTAACTTCAATGTCACCCTTTCATGGTGACACCACCGATCCACATACAAGCCCATTATCACAAGTAGGCTCTTGTTTCAATGATTAGTACAAAGAAACAGAGGGAATAAACAAGAAACAGGAGATTAGCTTGACAGGTATAATAAAGCAGAAGAATTTTAAAAAATAAAAATTACATGTGTCAGCAGAGATGAATCCTAAAACTTTTTAACTTTAGGACTTGGAATATAAATATCTTTTCTTTTGCTTTCTGATACGTGGAAACAACATCCATTTATACAAATATATGTATTTATTACACACTGCACTGAAAGCCACAAAAAATATTCTTTTGCTCCTTGATAGGACAGTACCACATGCTATTTTAATCTAGAAACACCTTTTTTCCTATTATTATGTCCAAATGGTCAATTTTTTTCATATACATTCATTGTGTTCACTTATATCTACAGAGCTTTTTCTATTTCTCTATTAGAGATATTCTAAAGAATATCTCTATATTTGGTGTTTTCTCTCTCAAAATGTATTTTGATGAGAACAAGTGTCTTAAAGGTTCAGAAACTAACATATGCTTTCATAAGCACTGGAGTTAATTGTTGCTTCGATTTTTTCTTCTATTTTGGGAAATTAATATATATTATACATTTAAATGGGCAATAAAAAGACTGTAGTATACAGTAATTTGTTATTTCGAAATGCACAAACAAAATAATTCTGAAAAAATTCTATCCTATTAGTCAGCAAGAACTGGTAATTTATTCACTTATTCCCTTTCTGTCCAATAATAGTTACTAACCTATTAGATGTGTGACTTTAATCACACCCTAGTTCTGTGTTGTGAGAAGATTACCCAACTTCCCGTAAGAGGCTGGGACTACTGCTATTACACAAGCTGTCCCATGAACAGAGAAAAATTAGAACACCTCAGTTTCTCTAACTCCATGTGTGCCCAAGAGGGACAGAACTGAAATAATTTCTTCTCATCCATGGAAAGACCTGCCTACCTCCTGCTGTGAGCAGGGACTGCAGTGAGATTTTCTTCTGCTTTCCATTCCCCCTTCAACCTATTTACTCTCCATCAGGAAGCTAGAAAATTAGAAGGGGCTTTCTACAATTTGAATGGCGTCACAGAGATGTCTGGAATAAGCCAGGTGCCTACTCCTTACATATCTTTACCTTTGAACAGGAGCAGAGATAGTCTCTCCTTAACTGTTGGTGGTATTCTACCCACAGATGGAATTTTCACATTGTAGAAGCAGTCTCACAGGCAAAATATTAATCTCACCAAAATTAGTGAAGAGCAAGGGCCCATAATGCATGAACAGGAAACAAAATATTTGGAAGTGATTCAAGCATCTGTAAATAATTTTTTGCCTTTGCTGTTTCTCACTTTCTAGCTAAAAATTTAGGCCAGTGCTGCTCATAGTTCAATACCTGTTCCAAATTTAAAATCAGACAGATTGACTATTTCAGCAGTACTAGAGGTTGAATTGGACCCTAGTAACTTAATGTGCTGAGCCAGGATTATTTTGCCTCGTGGTTTTTAGACTCGAGCACGGTGAAGCTGTGAATCAGATGCAGGGGGGTTTTAGTTTGGAAGGAATTCACAACTCCTGTACAGCACCAAGGAAAAGAGGAGTGTTTGAGTTTTCAGAAAGAGACTGGGATGCCTTTCTGTAAGTTGGCATGTTTCAAATTAAAAATAAATAACTAAATACGTAAAAGAGTGTTAAGCAATTGCAAGAGGGTAAAGTAAGCAAGTGGCTTGCAATATAAGAACAGGAGCCTGATTGCATCTTGTAACTCAAAATGCACTTCGCTGCTATTGTGTTGTCAATGTCTGCAGTTCATTTTTCCCATCCTGCTCTGGCTTCCAGTAAGTCTGTTCCACTTTTCACCTCTGAGCAGTGCCTTCCTTGTAGAATCCAAGAGGATAAGGGGCTAGTGTGCGTGTCTCGAACACGATAGCCAGATGGTTGTGCAACCAACCAAGGACTGTTGGCAATAACAGACAAGAATTGTTGCTAGTAACACGCCATGGGAAAGAGCAAGGTGTAGCTGGAGCAGGTGGGCCATGTGGGAGCAGGGCACCACTTTTCCGGGGTTCTAGTTCCTGCAGATAAGCACAACACAGTACAGCACTAGAGCAAGGATGAGGCTCTGAAGGGGGCACAGACTGTAGGGGAAGATCAAGACCACCCAAGATCCCCAAAGCCCTCTGGCCCACTTCCAGAAAGGTCTGAAAGAACGGTGTGCATGGAACTCATTTGCATAAGAAGTGAGAAACCTGTCTACAAAAAGGTACCCCCACCAAGGCTGAATGCATGCTCCAGAACCCTGGACATCCCACCGGCTGGACCAACACTGTAACCAGGACTGGTGACCTTTCTTTCCTTCCTTCATTCCCTCCTTCCTTCCTTCTTTCATTTCCTCTTACCCCTTTATCCAAAGCCCACTTCAGTGTGCTCATTTAGTAGGTTAGGAACCAACATTCTAACCTCCGTGCCAACTGTGTAATTTACTGAGAAAACTTTGTGAGTTTTTGCAGACACTCGGACTTTCATCATTCCTTTCAACCACAAGCATCTACAAATCTTGGGTGCTCCCTTGCCCTTAAGGGTTGAACATCACACTCCTGTGCTGTGTGCTGGTTCAGGGGTCTGCAGAGCTCAAGTCTGAGAGATGAGCTCTTGTCTTCAGGTGGGAGCCTGCTGCTCCTTAAACAAGTAAACCAAAGAAGTCACGCTAACATAAAAGTGTTCTTCAGGAAATCAGACATCAGGAGGAATAATGGAGGACTGGCAAAAGAAAGATGTGCTAATTGAAACATGCAAGCAGGACACATGACTTAGGTTTTAACGTGAGTAACAAGCATAGAGTGAAGAAGGCAGTATGTGAACATGTGGGAGTAAACAGGCTAAAACTAATTAACAGTGTGGGTTTGTTGAAAATATGATAGGTCATGTCAAGAGAATCTAATAGCTGGCTTGTGCATGTTTGTTTCTGATTTTAGTTTAAAACAGAAGCAGTAGGTTCTGGAAACTGAGTTGGATTTGGATTGGACCAAGTTTAATACAGCATATCATGCTCTAACCATCGTGCAGCACTGCGTGCATTTCAGTGAGAAAAACACACTTAAAAGAAAACACAGAAAAAAAGCAAACCAAATAAAAGTATTCTTTTAGCAAACACTAAAAATACCCTAACAAAGTCCATACTTACTGCATCATTTACCTTCTCTTATCTGTGCAATCAACTAATTACTGCATGTAAAATACAGAAGTTCATTTAGCATGGCTCAGTAGAAATGTCAGAAACTCATGCTGTTTACCATTTGGACAATTTTGCATTCTGAATTTTTACATGCTGCCAGGTACAGAAATGGCTTTTGTCACCAGGAAGGTATAATTGCACACAGCTCATTTACATTGAAATGCAGTGATAGAGAATAATGAATCCAACTAAAACTGCAAAAGAACTTGTAAGCAATTAGACTCCAAAGAAGGCTCTGAAAATCTCCCATGACTAGAGAATTTGAATGAAAAATGCTTGTTTCCTTCTATTTTTAGAAGTGGTGAAAACCTCAAGAATACCTCTCAGTAGACAGTCAGTATCAGTAAGCTGAACTTTATTTAGAAATTTTTATCTGCCAGCACACAGTCAGGAAAGCACCTCTTTAGCAGCAGATTTGTCTTAGTGATTTTTGCTTTTTATATACAAGCATTAAAAACTTTGCTTAGTTTTATCAAACAATATATAAGAACTTAGATTTGTACAAGAGTGCAGTCTCTTGCCTTCCAAAAACGTTGTAGTGATTCACTGATCTATACCCAACTAGACTGAAACAAGAAATACACTTAATAAAGTAAGTACCACTGGAATACGACTGTAGTGGAGTGTTAGTGCAGCACTACAGGAACAAAAATATCTATTTGGGGAATTATAAAGCAATCATGTATCCAAGAAACTATCGTAGCTATCGCCTCAAATACTTACTGATTGTACTTCACCGTCACCTGGACCTACGGCTCTTCTACGTGGTCACCAGTAATACATTGGTTATTGTTCGTGCTTTATGAAGGATGAAAAGCATAGAAAAATCCTTTCCAAGATTGCCACCAAGTAGAGTTTAACAAAGTCTACCGTGCAGCTACAAATGTAAACTTTAAAGCAAAAAATTGAAGAGTAATCAAACACTGAGAATTATATGTATCTTTGAAATTTAGTCCAAATTCATGAGGAAAAAAAAAGAATACATGTACCACATTAACATGATGAAAATCCAGGAGAGTCCCCCTGAAATAGGTTAGGGTTTTTCCCCCCCCCCCCCATTCAAAGGCATGCTGTATACACTATATTTATGAACATATAGTATCCCTCTCATCTGCTTTAAAAGGAGCACTCTGAGTAGCATGGATGGAAGAACCCAAATGAGATGTACCAATCCTATTAAAATGTACACTAACAGTTTATTAATTAACATGTACTTTAACCTTCAAGAATATGGCCCCAGCAATGGTGAATTTTATAGGCACTATGGAGTTCTGCACCGTTTCTTTTTCAGAAGTGGGGTGGGTGACCATGTCAGTGAAAGCATATTTTACTGTAATAAAATACATATTGTGATTCAGCTGGAACACTCCTTCCTGCTATGACAACCAGCCATCAGTTCCTGATTTAACCCTGAGGTGCTAGTTACACCTAACTAAACAGATAACACCACTTTCTTCCATCCAAAAAGCAAGTTTGACAAAGATTAAATGTCAAAGCTGATAGAGCAAACTGAACCCCTAAGAATATATGACAGAACGGTGAAATAAACAGTCACTTTTACCAGATTATTTCAGGTTAGCTGCCTAATTTAAAAATATAAAAATAGGTAAAAACTGCTAAAAGTACTCAAGATGAAAGTGCTATCCAAATGGATAACTACACTTCTTATTTAGTGTTAACATAACACATAAAAAGGTGCGGACCTAAGCTCTCAGTGGTTTTGCTGTAATTACTATACAGTAATACTAATGCAGAATAAAAGACAATTGGAAACTCTCTACCTAAAATATGACAAATAAAATGACCCCTCAAAATTTAGATGCTTATGAGACCCAAGCTTCACACTGTGGACAAATATTTCCTATTTATCTGTTTCAAATAATTTTTAAAATCAGAGAAGTGAGGCTTTTTCTTGTGTCCTGCATGTTAGTTTCTTGTTCCAAGGAGAGAACTGTGAAGGTTGCCTCCACCAGAGAGATGTGGCTGGGCTCCCTGGCCTTCAAATTGGGGGGGGGCAGCAGTCTCAGCTCATTATTAACTCTGCTATTGATACAACAGCTTTGCAAGAAAAACAGCCTCTGAAAGAGGGAAATTCAATACCATCTAAGGGTCTGAAAATGCCTAAAATTTTTGCTTGTAGTCCAATGCTTTCTCAGTGCAGTTTCCGGATTACCGGGGTGATTTACACAGGGGTCTGAAACTGATCTCTACAGATGGAAGTTGGATGAAAGTTAGAAAAGTAAAGCACTTAGCAAAGAATCCCTCCCAAAACACACACATATGCAAACACCAGACCTCAACCCCCTTTTCTTGTATGAATAACAGTTGCTGTGGAGACAAAAGCATCAGCTGCGACAGAAGAAACTCCTTAATGGTAACTAAACGATTATTGAAATAGGGCACATAACTGTCCTACTGTGATGTGCAATTCCTCATGAATGCTTCCAGTCATTCCACAAAAAAAATTGAAGGAAACTGGGGAAAACAATTCCTTAAAAAAGCCCCCAGCAACTTTCACAATTTTTCTCCAATTTTCCCAGATTCTCAGACAAAAGCACCTTTGATGGCCATTTTTATCTCCTCTTCCTTCCTCTCACTGTTAACTCTCTATGATCAACATACCTAAGATCATACCTTGCACGTGTATTCCCACAAACACAGTCTCTTTTCATTGCATGGAGAATATTACCAACCAGTTTTTGAAGCAGCCCCAAAGAGTTGTTATAAAACCAATAAGTGTTATATTTAAAACTGAACTGCTGTGAACAAACATCCTTGAACCTTTCACTCAAAAGAGAAAAGATGGACTTAAAACAGATAAATTCCCACAAGCACACAGGGCAGCTCTTTGACAACAGGACCTTCTTAAAGCATTCACTGACATACACTACCTATAACAGTATTTCCTTTACTTTTCTCAAAGGAGAATCTGAAAAAAAAATGAAGCATTTAATAAAAATACATTATCAGTTGCCAATGTGCAGCACATAATACAGTATTCAATCTGTCAGCACTCAGAGGCATCACACAAAATTCAAGGGCAGATGCACCAAAGTCTGAGCCAGTTCTTAAAGTTCCTTCCATCTTTGTCCTTTTATAATTCTATCTTGAGGGTGTTTGCTTTATGAGATGTGAGGGCTGAAAAGAACGCTTCGTGATCATCACAAAAAGATATTCACCTTCTAAGTGGATAGGTATCTTCGAAGGGCACTTTACAAAAGACACATCAATCTTCATCAATTTTTCCTTCAGAAACTCTTTCTACAAACACAGCTCCTTCACCTCTGTGCTGTCATCAACTTTCATAAAAGCTAAGCAGCTGGGGGGTAAATTACCCCACAGTGTGTGTTATTCAATCTGACCTTTTGAATGGTTGAGCCTTTTCTAGCTGCATTTGGTAATTTTGTGTCTTTATTTGAGTGACCATTATTTTTTTCTGAAACAACTTCTCTAGCAACTGCTAAACATTTTATGGAACTACTTAAAATAGTGTAAAAATAAGTGAAGGAAGAATGCAGGTGACAGAAATTGAAATGAACAGAACAAATTTAACCCTTGACATTTGACTAAAGATTCGTCTACCTTGTCTAACTTAGTATAGAACTGTATCTGGACAAGGTTTGTAACCCTGAATTGAAGTGTAACCAAAAAATCATGGATTCATGTAATTGTGGATTTAGGATGTGCTGGGAAAAGATGGGAACAAAAGGCAATATGGTATAGTGTGAAATACTATTCCTTTTAAGAGAAATATTAGAAACAGAGTGGAACCTTAAAATGAAGAGGGTTTATATCCATTAAGTATTGGCAATTTATCTCTTTACTTGCTGTGGTTAGAACATAGATATTTTGTCTGTTTGTGAACTTAACTTATTAAGACTTAAACTTAAGAAAAGATACCTAGTGTACTACACCAGCAGCAATTTCACATTTAAAAATATTTTTACCTATGCAGCAATTGGAAAGGTCACATGAAATTTATAAAACCTGTAAATGAACAGGGAGGTGGTCCTGCAGATCATTTCAGTACCCTACAATCTTTCAAGTGTCTCTTGTCCCAACAAATTATTTGCCCATATTTCACAAGGGAACAAAAGCAGCTATGTCCTGGTAAACCCTATCACAAGCAGGGAACAGTATATTTAATTTAAATTCTATGGAAAAAGAAGAGACAAGCTTTTCATCAGATTTTGCAAGAAAAACCAACTTGTCTATACATTCCTTAAAGATAGAATGAGCAGATAAAATCTGTCACCTGGCATATACAGATAAGGCAGAGCATTTCGCTTGGGAGGAAAACAATATTTGATGCAGTATAGAAAAGGTTTGCTTTTAGCTCTGGAGAAACAATATGACAGGCCTTCATTACAGTCCTTACAAACATATTTGAGAGTTTGCCTTGTGAATCTCCAGAAAGCACTGCTTCTCCCCAGTAGCCTTAATAGCAGTATTAGTGGTGGTTTCTTTGGAGAACTTCATCTTGCAAGTCAGACACAGGGCAGATGTCAAGCCTGTACTGCTAAAATACCTGTTTAAATGGAGGAGTGGGATAGGACTAGAGGATGTGATAGGTCAACAGGAAATGGCTTCAGGCTGCACCAGATAAAGTTTAGATTGAATATTAGGAAAATATTTTTCACCAAGAGCGTGGTTAGACACCGGAACAGGCTGCCCAGAGAAGTGGTTGAGTCACCATCCCTGGAAGTGCTTAAAGACGTGCAGATGTGGCTTAGTGGTGGGCTTGGCAGTGCTGAGCTGATAGTTGGACCTGATGATCTTAAAGGTATTTTCCAGCCTAAACAATTTTTTGATTCTATGATACTGCTGTCCAAATAAAATGTTCTAAAAGAAACCTTTCCCAAATTTTAAGTTGCTGCAAGAGTTTCCTATGACTGCTTGCAAAACTAAAGCTTGGTCTCTTTACCAGTTTCCTGAACTTGTATTCTCAAAGTACACGGAAACCAAGTGGGACAAATTAAAGAATAGAGTGAGTGTCTTCTCTCCTCTTTCACTGATAAAGAGGGCTGGTTCTCCTCTCCAAATAAATGGGTCAAATAGAAGCACCAGTATCATTGGAAAGGCACACATGCATCCCAACCTTTTATGCCATGGTTGAGAAATAGAGAATTAGGCTCTTCAGCTAATTATCCACAAGCACATAGCTGTGAGGGAGAGATTTCTGACTACATTATTCACCTGCCAAAAAAAAAAAAAAGGAAATACCACAACAAACCAAACTTTGTTACATACATAAATAGCTTGCTAAAAGTTATCTGTGAGTCATAGAATAGCATTTCTGCAGGAATGCAGTTACAGAAACAGAAAAAAAAAAAAGCATTAAGTTATATCTACACATATTACTTAATGTTAAATTATATCTAGGCATGACACTTTTCTCCATTCTCTTCCCCTCCAAGTTGTTTTTTTATTCCTCATAAGTTCTTCTGCATAAATACTCTGTTCAAAAAAAAAAAAAATCCTTCAGAAAACAGACACTTATTCTACAGGTACATTTATTCCAAGGCAGAAAACTCCATTTAAACTTTCTCAGAAAACACATGAGAACTCAAGATGAATAAGAAACACCTATTTAAAAAAATCATTAAAAGTGAGGAAGCATTAACAGATCTGTTTGTTTTGCTGGCTAGATGGATACAAACAACATCTAGACGAATTAAGAATCCCATAAAAAAAGACTTAAAACCTGAAGGAAAACAATTACCTGCATTAGAGTAATTGGTAATTTTGTCAGTTAGTGGCTTGCATTTGGTGGATACAATAAGTGGTAATTTTGGTAACCTGCAATCCATTACCATAAGCACGCAGGAGAAAAACTCAATTCCCGGTCTGGTATAATAGAAATTACAGCAGAGATTTATAACAATCCCAGATTTATAACAGCCCCAGACTGCTAGCCAAGGTCTGAGACAGAGAATAACCTAAGCATTGTATAATCTATCTTTGAGATAGATGTGGGCCCACTCCAGCATAATGAATCCAAACATACGGTAGTTGACATAATGCCTGAGCACTTCACAAGTAGATGGGTGTTAGTAAGAAGTGCTGATTAACTCATCCTCTAGATTATTTTAGTTCCTGAGTACAGCATGCAGTTTAGTTATGTCCATGCACCAAAATTCAGAAGCGAATTGGCTCGATATTATGGTCTTTGTATTATGCACAGGGAAACCAGCAGCAAGAGCAAGCAAAGACACTTGTTCAGGATTATACTGCTGGCTCACGCAGAAGTGGAAGCAGAAGCAATGCTTATGCTCACACTTAGCCCATTAGATCAAAGGTATGTAAGCATCTCTTGAGCTATTAGATGCTTGTACATCTACATAAATCTGGGATTTCCCCCCGTTCCTGGGCAGAAAACCAAACACACTTTACATTTTGAAAGGTTGCTGAAGGCTTCTGACATGGTTTCTGGAGTTCACCTTCTTCCCCTGAAGTTTTCTCATTAAGGACAGAGAAGCACAAGTCTTTGTGGAACAGTTTTCTCTGGCACATTTCCCTTTCCTCCTTCCCCATACACCATTTCATAATAAAGAGCTTTTCCTGATGCTCACACCATTTCTTAGTGATGGCATCCCAGTTTCAAACTCTACGATCTTCCAAAATAGCTGTCCTGCTGCCTCAGACCTCTATTCTGCACCAAGGTGCAAGCTACCTCTACTTCAGGTACCAAGTCTGAAATGATGAGGTGGGAAGGAGAGAAATCATGTCTTCCATCCATATGATCCTGAAACACCATGCCAGGAGACATAAGAAGATGGAGTTCAGTTTGGTCAACCTATCTTCCCTCTACCCCCTTTCTCCCCAGCCCTCATTTCATATGATATTATTGGGAATAGAATACTTCAAATGCCTGTCTGAAAAAGCCAGAAAGGAACAGGCTGCCCAGGGAAATAGCGCAGTCACCATCCCTGGAGGTATTTCAAAGACACTTAGGGACCTGGTTCAGTGATGGGCTTGACAGTGCTGGGTTAAGTGCTGGACTTAAAGACCTTTTCCAACTTAAATGATTCTATGACTCTATATAAAAGGAAGATGAGACACGTACAGCAAAAAGTGGGCAACTGAAGAAACTAGTGCAGGGAAAGGATGGGCGCTCTAAGAACCATAGCAGGAGTTTAAGAGCCTGGAATTTCACTGCCAAGTCAGGCTCCTGACTGCTCAAAGTACAGTACTTTATATATACAAGGGAAGTGTCTGCCTGGGCCAGACAGCTGAATCAATATTAAAAGGGATCAAGTAGGAAGTGTTTAACTGCACTTTGAATAGCTAATTTAAGGGAGATGAATCTTATCCTTCGGGCCACATTTTGCATCCTTTCTTCCCTCTGAGTAGTACATTGCTTAATTCAAAATGGCTATTTGCAAAGTATATATCTTTGCAAAATGAGCAAGGGTATTACAAGCCGACTCTCATACTATATAACTCCAGAGCCAGGGAGTAGCTTTTATTGTATGCAGAACAAGCTTTGGCTGTGCTGTTTGACACTACTGAACATACAAATATTAAGTAGGGAGTAAATAAGCAGTCTAAGTAAGCAAAGAATCCTATAGTAATTATTTGTTGTTGAGTTTCCCTAATAACAAAATGTCAAGTAAGGAAAGATGGATTTTTTTTCTCCCCCTAATCTTTTTGGTTTCTTTCTTCTGCTAAACTTTTATACTTTAAAAATACTGCTATATTTTTATGCATACAAAAGGACATGGGACAACTGAAAAAAGACCTCTGTTATTTTGACTACAGACTTAATGACAGTCAGATGGTTTACAGGAGCCTAGTAACGTGAATATATTAACCCCTCAGGCTGATTGCAGTGCTCTGTATGCTACAGGCAGGGTTAGAGCACTGAATTTAATGTTGCACAGAATGTTGGATTTAATACCAAACGATAACCTTGCGCATCACATTTATAGTGCAATTTACAGGTGAATTTTAAATACAAAAATCAAAATATCATAAGAGGAGAAAAAGACATGTTTTATTACTTTTACGTTATTTAAGAAATTGATCAATAATAGCATCAAGTCAGGCAAGGCACAAATTCCTAAACAGAAATAAGCCCACCATTACCATCTGCTAGTAGTAGTTGTATATGAATTAATATATTCTTAGTCTGTAAGGCATCATTACATCATCTAACCTAATTTCCAGTGTTTCACCAATAAAATTTTTGCCCATTTTTCTTGTAGCATGTGAATAACCAAGATTTTACTGTAGTAAACATAATAAGAAAGAATTTATGTCATTTTGAGCCTCCCACATCCAAACTCTGAACTACTGTTTCCTATGATGCATGGTTCCACTGTCTATTTAAAACAGGGGCTGATGACTGGAATCCAAAAGGAAGGCCAGCAGGTGATACTGTGCTTGTAGAAAGCTGGAAGAAGTAAAAATTGACTATGTTGAAAACAAACCAAAACAAACCAAAACCCCAAAGGAAAAAAAAAAAAAAATCAATTCCACTTCTGAAAACAAGATTAGGCTATTTGTAGACTGTTACTAAGCCTAACTGCAGTCTAACTGTCAGAAAGAACATTTGGTATTAATTCCTTATCTTCAGGAAATACACAATCCACAGTTCCCCTTGGCAGTTGTTTTTTTCCCAAAGGTTAATCACTCTCAGCATAAAAATCTGTGTCTTATTTTTAATTTGAGTTTATGCATCTTCTGCTTCCAGTCATTAGTTCTTGTTATGATGATTCTGTTAGATAAAAGTAGCCCATTAGTACATTTTCTCAAGCCTGTCAGTCTTTTTCTATAGCTCATTTCCACATTATTTTCAGGTTGGTTTTCCATTAAATACCAGCATTGGCTTGTGCAGTGCAGCAGAATCAGTCTCATCAAGACTGAAAGCAAGGCAGCAGCAGCTATATTATTTCTGCAAACTCTTTCTAAAACCTCTAGTGATATAGATTCCTCAAGTCTTCCTTCCAGGTGCTTCAAGACTTCTCCCAGCATATGACAGCCCATCTTTGTTATATGCCAATCAGCTTGATGCATAGGAGAATATGGAAAATACTTAATTCATTCTGTCACTGCAGCTAATTCAAATCTGCTTGGAAATTATCACCTCACCTCCTCTGCTTTCTTTGCATCTCAGAATCCATTGTCTTCAAGAATTCTCCAAACCTTACAATGTCCTAAGCTTCCTAACATTTTGTCAGTGAAATTTTCTAGACTTCACTCCCTTGGCCACAAATTCCATGAAGTATGATGGAAAGTTAGACACAATAATTAAAGTTTCACTACTACTAAAAGCAGCAGGGGGGTCTCATTTCCACATTTTGCTGGTGATCAGCACCTGAGTAGTCATGTCTACCTTTAAGCACTGCCACCAATGATACCATGTTCCTATTGAGAGGGCCATGTGTATGACATTAGAGATAAGCCCAAATGCGGTGTGCAGGTTTATATAAAAAGTTAGATAGCATTCGACAATACCCAGCAATGACCAACATGTTCAGACACAGTCCCACAGACTGAAAAGGTAGGTTTTGCATTTTTTTGAAGAAGTGGTGTGAAAGAATGAATGTGTAATGGGCTTTATGCTCCCTGTTGTCACACCTCACCTGGCATCAAAGCTTCGCTTGCCCTTAGTGAGGGGAGTGTTTAGTCTGATATGACAGTCTGTGTGATGTACTGCCTCAGCTCCACATATTCTTTGAGGAAGAAGGTGTCTTTATTTAGTTGATTCATTTTGATAGCATTAAGCTTTGGATCCTTCTCTGTACCTGGGCCATCTTTATATCACTATTTGCTGTTTATAATACAAGCAACAGAAGTCTTGGGTGAATAATGAATTCCACAGTTCAGACAGATGCTGTGCTGTTCACTGCAAAATGCTGCAGTTTTACTCTTTCTCCTCCCAGTTTTAAATGTAATTGAGAAAGAGTTTTTCTGTGATATGTTTCCTCCATCAACTTCTATCTTTAATATCATGTTAAGTATAAGATCTTTTCATCTTATGTCATTATCATGGATATTAATAGTGAAAAGACAGCTTTTCTTATGAAACTCCATTTATATAATGAGCTCTCAACTGAAATATATAGTATTTTCTATGTTCAGATTTTCAACAAGTAGCAGTGCTTTAACTGAAAAAAGTTTACACACATGACTTCCTTTCACAAATTTATCATATATAAAATATCTTCTTACATGTCCTGCAATTTAAAGAGGCTGGTTTTGTTTTTTTGTTTTTTGGGTTTTTTTTAATGCAGATAGGTACACATGTCTAGAAAAAAAAAAAAAGGAAGAAAATTTCATTATAATATGCTATAAACTCATAGCAAATTTGCATCTCACGGACTGTGCAGTATGATCCTCTGCCTACACAGGCCCTGGAAAAACTGGAAAGTCTTCAAAAAAAGAACATAAAGGATAAGATGGATTCTGTAATAAGAAGTGGGGTTAGACTTGAAGACCTCCCAAAATTCTTCCAACCTGGATTCTATGAATTAATAGGTACAGACTTATTAGTCTGAATAAAGAGACGGATGTGCAGCAACTAACTACTAAAACATTAATGACATGGAGGGAAAAGGGTCTACAGTGATCACCACCTCTTCTAGTACAAGAGCTCAATTGTTCCAAATTAAAATTACTACATGAAAAATTCTGAATAACTGAAAGTAGTTCATTCCTCTCAAAGCTTGTAACAAAGCTGTAGAATTCCTGGCCACAGGATACTGCAAGTTAGTACAAGTTCAAGAACAGCCTGGGTACCTTCATGAAAGAGAAATGCATTTATAATAGTTTTATTAACCTACACAGAAAGCTCTTCTAGCCCAGTAACATTCCAAATTATAAATGGTTTGAGGCTGGGAAAGTAATGAAGTATTTCTGTGCACTTGCCTCAACAGCCTTCTACTCTCCCTCAAGTATTTGCATTTTCCCCCCAGACACTATCAGAGACAGGACGCCAGGAGAGATAAATGTCCTGCCTGTCCCAGCACAACCTTTTCATTACATTATCTTCCATTGTCCTTAAGCTAAACCATTGACTTCCAATGTTTTAACCGGAATTTTGCTCATGAGTATTTTGCCTTATCCCTTCATTTGCCCACTTTGAGTTAAAACAACCCCACAGTAAATCTCAACTTTGAGCTGCAAACGAAACATTCTGTCTTGAACCAAGTTTTACAAATGCTTAGTAAATTTTAATTGCATTTCTGAATTTTCTTAGAAGCCACTTATCTGTGAATATGATGGTCTGACAGGTTTTCACAGTATGCTACTGAAGGAGTACGTCTACCCAACTCCCACAGTTGTCAAGAAACACCGCTCTGGCACAGCTCACTCCTGTTCTCAGTGGAGTTCATGTCAATGTGACTGCAACTATGACAAAAGATAGGTGGGATTTGCAGGAGGAACTGTCTGGATGCTCACATAATTAATGCAGTCCCCTGATGGGGAGCTGGGGGGATTTTCAATTGACTTCAGTGAACTTTGGCCTGCAAAACAGTGTAAAATGCTGCTGCGGACTGGGCCAATGGGGCAAACAGTTTTGCCAAGGTTGCAGGAAGCTTCCCTGTGGATCCCTCTTTCTGGAAGGGCTGGCTTCAGGCTATGTCCATCCTGAAGACAGGAAACACTCCCTTCTAGATGCATGAGGAAAAGCACAAAAATCTGGTCACATACAGAAATAAAATCCTAATGTAGCTCCATAGGTGCTTTGTTGCTTTGTAATCACGCATTCTGCAAGGCCAAAGGTTTTAAACCTGTATGTTTCTAGCCAAACCTGCCTTATATTATAGCCCTTTAGACCTGATGATGCTACTGCATTGGCAGTGCTTAGGTACTGTATTAGCAATAAATCTAATCATAATCATCTACATAATCAGCATCACGCTTCTTGTATCTGACCAAGAGTCTTCTCTCTACTACTCTGCCACAGTCAATCAATTACAGAAGCTGGATCAGGCCCTCAAAGTGAAATGCCACTTATAGCAATGCCCAAAAAAATGCAAGTTTCACCTTCAGTTCTGCTCAGGAGCAAGAGAATACTGTTGCACAGTACCAGAATACAGTTTTGCTTTGCCTTCAGCATTAATGCACACAAAAAGTTTCACCTTCAAGGAATATCTAGTTATACAAATCAAGCACTTAAAAATTGGTCTTGACATGAATCCATTAGTCCAGTCCTTATGTGATTAAAACTGAGAGTACAAGTGTGCGAACAGTGACTAAGATACTATTCAAATCAAAGTCTAAGATGTCTTTAGGTTTGATCTCTCCTTTAAATTCAATCGACACATCTGAGCAGTGAAAATAGGTTTTATTTAGTTTGCATTAACTAAAATGTCACATTCTATACCATTTCACGCACTTTATGTTTTGCTTTCAAGTTTTTAAGTCTGCCTGAGTTCTGGGATTGTTTCCTAGGAAATGAAGGAGAAAAAAATAAAGCCACGAGCAAACAAAAAGCTACATACACAAAAAACCACCTCCACCAAGCAGGAAAAGACACAGCCCTGCCCTGATAGTTCCAAAGTCCAATTAAGACTTGTTTTCTCTTTGAATCCATTCTTGTTGAATGCCCTTTTTTTTTGCTCACAGACCCATGTCTTTAAATACCTCTGAAGGAAGATGAATAAAAACATGTTCTATAAAGTTACAGTGAAGAAAAAAAAAGTAATCTTTCTTTACTTTGAACCATGAATTACCGTTGTTTTCTGCAGAAAGGTCTAATTGCCTTCTTGGGTCATCTAATTCCTCCACCTTTCAGATATCTCTTGTTGATAAGCCTAAGAAGCCCCTGTAACTATCTACAGTTCCCATGATGTTAAGTTATAAACACAGAAAACTAAATAAAACTGAAGCACTGTGGCTGCAAGCAAAGAGACAATATCATCCACTTAGAAATTCCATATACTCCATTGTGGAAAGGTCACATTATCTGCTCAGAGCACAACCATTCAGGGAAAGGCTTCATATACAACTGCTAGCAGGTCAGTGGTTATTGTGGGATTCATTCTTTTAGCAAATTCTAGGGCACAGAAGTCCAGATATTTAAAAACAAACTCTTCTTCTGAACACTTGGAAATTTACCACTTAAAGTAAAACGATCTTTCTAGCACTCCGATTGCCAAATGTACCCTAACACACCACATGTACATGGGCATTTTAACATATAAGAAACACAAAAGTTTAAGCATTCAATAACTAAAACCTCCAAATATCAACTGTCTAATTATGCACCAATAATTTTCTTTGAAACTGTGATCTTGGTTAGCAGTTTATCCTGGTAGAAATGCATTTATACTACTAGCATACTTGATTTCAGCTTAGAGAAATATGCTCCAAAGTTATAATCTCTCTAATGAATACTATGTCTTTATTAGTCTCTGTTTATTGACTTACATTCCTGCTATCATGAAGGAAAGGTACAACAAAGGCACTTCAAATAGAATGAAATATCCATTTTGGGAGAGAAAGTGAATAACCAGATAGAAAAAGTATATGAACTGACATATTTATATTCTATTTTCTACCTCAGAAGACAAAAGTAGTTCAATTTTCCTCTGCATGAAGATGCTTTATAATCAAGTTTGTACAGAATAAATAGCTTTCCATTCAGACAAATACAACTTACAAAACAAAAGGAGGGGCTCCTGATTTGGGGGCAGAGCATTAGAAACAAGAATTTCTACTAACAACAGTTGCTGGCTCTCAATGTCACATTGCAGCAAACCCAAGTAAAATCAGTGATGACCAGTTTTTCTGTAGCCCTTTGCATGGTAGTCAACTGGTCTGTGAAAATCATAGATAAATTATTGCTAAAGAAATAATTTGGTTCCATTTTATAAAACCACAGCTGCTAGACAGCTATGATTTGCTTTCTTTATTTGCAAAATCAGCAAGGTAGCCAAACCCTCTATGTGAGGAATTGGTACTTTAAATACAAGCAATGTTTATAATCATTCTACCCTTCTCACATTTTGGGGTCTGGTAGAGGTAATATTTTAACATAGCATATTGCCAACAACCACATTTAGCAGAGAGAACAAGTTACAAGTGAACACTGCAGAAAAACTAGAAAAGTTTTTTGAATCTAATATCTTCTGGTTAGAAATTATTTTTCCCATAGCAGTCATTAGACTACTTTTGTAATATTACATAAATAAAATGAAAATGTTTGCAGGTTCTTGGCAGTTCTTTTGTAACATGGGGCTTTAATAACACACATGGATTCAATTTAGACTAGATTGCTAATGCAGTCATTTGGAAGTCCACAATTCTGAAATTTGAACAAAAGTACATATTGTGAAAGCAGCTCATGATAAAGATTAGAGGAAGAAAAACCTGATTTATATGAGGGATGGAAAAACTGTTTTGTTGTTAACTGTTTCTTCAATTAGGAAAAATATCTTTAATACAACTCTTACATAACCATTATGAAAGAAAAACACAGAAGGTTAAGAGAAGAAGATGAGGCCTTATGATATCCTGAGTAAAGTACGTGTTCCAGTCATTTTAATATTATTTAATTTAGAAGATAGAAGAAGAAAAACCTGAGTTTCACCAACTGAGCAGTGAAGATGTGATGGCATTCTAGCTGATCATTAAATTATCACATTCTGTCTGTTGCCTGAAGATAAAAAAGCAGACCATTGAAAATCCCATTTACCTTTGCAGCATTATTAAATGCTTCAGAGCACTCAGGTGGAGAAGATCAGTTTTAGGATCCCAGGGCATGCCTCTAAAGTCAGAAATTAACTAGCTAGACTTAGTTTCATTCCTATGGTTTGAATTACATTGGCCAGACTTTACAAGCTTCCATGAACTTGACTGCCATGGCTTCAGCTGCTGGGAGGGTCACTGATGTGGTTGCCTCCACCCAACAGCGTTCAAGCTACAGCTTTGTCTAAGAGCACCTAAATACCTGAGGGCAGCCTGAGGACTGGCAGGACAATGCTGCTTCCTCCTCCATTGTTGATGGTATAAATTATTATCTCAGAGGGGCAGTCTCAAGCTCATCAATGAGATGTTGACATGCTACTGCAGTACAGGTAGTAATAGTAGAGTGTTCTCCTGCAGGACATGGCTCACTGTTCAGCACTGAAAGCCAAAAGGAGCGTTCTTATAACCCACACTGCCTGAAGTTACAATGCTCTTGCATTCAGTGGCTGGATATCATGTTGATAAAAAAATATCCCTGAATACTTGTGGAGAACAAAAACCTGCCAGTTCTGAAATTAAGTTACTTAAATTAGTAATTAAATACTAATTAAAATTTCCAGTGGTGGGTACCCTGACATATTCATAAATAACTGCCTGCTTCATTGGAAAGACCCTCCTATTTCTATTACAGCAGCTAGTGGCCAGCTTTCACAGACTTCAGCCTTAGTTTCACAACACATGCGTGAGTTTAATAATCTTATAATTTGTCTAGGCTGGAAGGTTCCTATTGCATGAAAATCACTAGGATAAAATCTCTATTAGATCAAACAGCAGAGTACATTTCTTCCAATGATTTAATTATTTGAATAGCTATTGACACAAACATTTTTCTATCGTTTCCAATTGTTTTCTGTTCTGTAATGTTTAGAAATGTCCTTTGTAAACAGGTGAGGGGGGAGGGAGGACTCCATTTTCTGAAGAAAAAGCACTACAAAGTAAGTAGCAAGTCTCAATTATTGAAGGCCTCACTTGGCAATTTCCTATAGTACAGCATGGAATGTTATATACTATCACAGCAAGTTGTGATTAAGGTTGCTCAAGGATGACATGTCTGCAAGGTTGGCTAAGGAACATTTATAGTGCAGGATTGGAGCTCATTTTCAGAGATGGGTAAAATCCTGCCAAAGCATTTGCACATCCAGCTTTTAAAAGCTTGCACTACTCTTCTGAAAAAATAACTAATCTGTTCAAACTATTATTTTTACAGCCTTGATAATTATCTCTTTTGCTCAATTATAAAAAATAAAGATGGTATACAAAATTTATTATTTTTAGTTAAGTCATCAGACTCACATAAGTTGGTTTCTCATACTGAGAACACTAAATTAAGATTTTTTTGATAAATTAATGGGTACATCTTAAATTGCAAATATTTCTGAAGGTAATGCATAGAACAGCACTTCATTATTTTGAATACATCTTGTTAAAGGGCCAAGGTCTTGCCTATTTCCCATGAGGAAATTGTCACTTCATATTGTCCACTTCAATTTATAGAAGCAGTAACTCAGGTGAGCCAATGTTTCAATTACAAGGCTTCATATGAGTATCGAAGTACTTTTTCTCTTCTCTCAGTTATCAAGGTTTCAGTCTCAATGGATCTGTGACTTGCTCTACATTGCACTTCCTCTTCTCATATTATAAGTTCTATTCTTCAAAGTCAAAGCTCCTTGTGAGCAAAGTATTTCTAGGTCACAGAAAAAACTGGGATGAAACACATGTGGTATAAGACAGCTTTACTTGACATAATCAGTCCAAGTCAAGCAAGTCAACAGCATCTGTTCAAAAAGAAATCTCTTCACTTGTGTTCCCAGAACTGATAAAACTAGCCTGGACTTTAATCAATCTTTATGATGGTTCCTTTACATCAAGCAAAGAAACAATAATTACTAGCAGACACTTTATCTGACACCTAACCTTTGCATTCTGCTCTAGGATCTTACTCTAATTCATGATCCTCCTCCTCATCCTTAAGGCTCCCTGCACTGTAGGACCCACCCAAGCACTTCTCTCCATTTGTTTTCTAATAGTCTCCCAAACTGCCCTACAGGAATAGCAAACTAATCTCTTCTTGGTGTATCTGTCCACTGTGGTTTTCAAGATTTGACATCTGTTATCATCTGTATCTTCTTTTTTTTTTTTCTTTAAATGTCTTCAAATATGAAGAGAAAAACAGATGGGCAAAGTGACACCTGTTTTACCTTGAGTTTCAGTTTTTTGATAGTCATGGTACAGATACTGAACCCATGCAAGTCAGTCATATTTTGATGTAGAAAACTCACCAGTGTAGAAAAAATGTCATAGTACAGTCACATGAGTTATCTCATCCTCACCCATCCATGATTTTCTGCTCAAGATATATCTCTTTCTTTGCTTCAGAATGATGACCTAAAGCTACACAGTATAAAAAAACCAGATATCAAGCAAGTGATTCCTAATCACTTGGGCAACTCTGAAAGTTTACAGATGCATAGCCTTGCTTCCATTAATCGCTGTTCCCTCCATTTACCTTGGTACAGCAACAGAATTCTTAACATAGTATAAAAATGGAGAAGTAATTATTTGGGGTTCCTAGGATAAGAAACTTAAAAGAGAAGGCAGGGTAAGCTGTTCGTCTAACTACTCAGGGAATAACATTACGATGGCAGCCCTTCGTCCCAGTGTAAATATCTCCAGTGTAAATAAAAGCACTCTGGATCAACCTGCCAGCACTTCTCTCTTGTTTTCCATTTATTTAGACCACCCATTCTAAGAGGTATTTCTGAGCAGCCTAAGTCGTACTGTTATCCATACTGACCTGTCTCCTCCGCATCCCTGTGAATACAGCACACAGGGAAAGTTATGTGCCCTCTGTATAGCAGGACTGACAGGTGGAGGTCTGAGGGGAATTTGCTCTTTCTTTTTGTTGATGCCATGTTTTTGTGTGCCCAGAAAAGGGCAATGGAGCTGGTGAAGGGGCTGAGCACGTCCTATGAGGAGCGGCTGAGGGAATTGGAGAAGAGGATGCACGGGGGGACTTTACAGCTCTCTACATCTGCCTGAGAGGAGGCTGTAGCCAGGTGGGGATTGGTCACTTCTCCCAAGTATCAGGTGATAGGACAAGAGGAAATGGCCTCAAATTGTGCCAGATGAGGTATAGATTAGGCATTAGGAAAAATTTCTTTACCAAAAGGGTTGTCAAACACTGGAAGAGGCTGCCCAGGGAAATGGTGGAGTTGCCATTCCTGGACATATCCAAAAGATGTGTGGATGTGGCACGTACAGACATGGCTTTGTCGTGGACTTGGCAGTGCTGGGTTAATGGTTATACTCATTGATCTTAGAGAGCTTTTCATTTTCATGATTCTATGTTTTCTCTCTTTTTTTCCCCCCCTATCTGTTCACATGGGGATAAGAAGACATTTTTCCATTTATCTCTTGAGATTCTGAGCTCTACCTCTTCTGGAGTTCAGTGTGCATCTTCTATTTTGGAAAAATAAAAAAAAAGATTTCTCTATATGCTGGTAATGTACAGCCCTCAATAATAAATTAGCTTTTTGAAAAACATTTTCAACCTACTGTTGGATAACAACAATTATACGCACGCAAAAAAAAAGAAAATCAATTTTTTGACCTGAACATGAAAAGGTTTGTCATATTGGAGAAATAGCCACAGAGCTTTATATCAGCGGGAGTGCATCAAGAAAAATAGCACAATAGGATAGAATAGAAAAATAAGTACAGATCACACAAATCATTGCAGCTCAAGCTCTACAAATGTAATTTTCACCTCATTTTACTCTGATCTGTTTAACTTTATGGTTTTTTTCAATAAAGATATGAAGAGTTCTTACTTTAAGATTTACTACTATATATCTAGGTTAAGTATTAATGAATTTCTTTAAAATGTGTTTTTGTTTCAGTCAAAAATTCAATTCAGGGACTAAAAAAATATTTAAAATCACTGTTGTGGCTTAAAAAGTTCAATAGCCCTCAGCACAGCAAAACTAATCGAGATCCAAAAAAAACCCCCCACAAACACCATTCCCCTTCCAAAAGCCTGCTTACTGTTTATGCACTGTATTTTTATTACCAACTGAGAAAGAAGTTGCCTTAATATCCTCTGTTGATTATATAAATTTATAATAGATTATATAAATAATGAATTAAAATGATGACATAAAGAATAACTACACATTGTGGTTGCTTTCATCCATCTGAACACTTCTTTAAACCAGCTGTTTCAGATCAAAACATTATGCTCATTCTTTCCATTTTCATTCATGCACTAGGGACAATAGGATATAATTAGAGAGCTGTGACCATTTTTAAACCTTACAATTCTAAGCTACAATTTCATAACAAAATAGATTTATTTTCTTTAGCAGTCCTATCTTTTTGCTGCAGTGTTAAGCACTTCTCATGCTCAATTTCCATTTTATTCCCTTAATTTGAGTGTCAGGAAGCCTCTATTCATCTTCTACCACACCATATGAGCTGAAATGGATTTTCTCTAAACAACTGTGTGTCCTATAGGTGTGTGGGCTACTGAGGTTCTGTGACACTTATGAAGTAAATTAACTCAGATACTGTAAAGTCACCCGAAAGACCAACTGCAAACCCCCAATTTTGTCTGAGATCTTTTCATACAAGCGTGCTGAATGAAGATCTCTCCTTTTACGTACCAGCACTTTGTATGTGCATAAGAGCAAAAGGAATGTTCTTGGTCACCCAGATATTTGACATTTATAAGATAGACTGGACTGTCTCATCTGCCTCATCCTTAAGAGCATGAGCTTCTATGGATTGCCATTCTCCTGTAGGGGTTTGCCTCCTTAATCTTTTGTTCACAAAGTGCTTACAAGTTTTAAGATTATAATCTATTCCTTTCTAGTGTTTTCCTTAGCTCCAACACGTCACTGCCTCCACTTGAATCTAAAGACAGTACATGGAAAGAAACATAAGATATTATTATCATTATTGTTATTATCATTAGACATTCTATTAGTGTAGGACTGCAATGCTGTGCCTAATATTAGCCACAGCCACATCATCCTTTTCACATTACAGTAGTTACAGCTTGTTTATGTGGCATAAGGGATGCTCCTGCTCTGCAATCACAATGAACATTCAATGGCTTAATGGACATGGCAAAGAGTAAAAGTCCATTTAGTGTCAGGCAACTTTTGATGAGTAAACAAGCATTTCAGGGAAGTGAATATCTCCACATTTTCTCAGAAGTCCCTTCACTTCTGAAGAAAGTAACTTTATCAGCTGCTGCAGTTGTGACGGTGAAAGCAGCACACTGCTCTGCACAGCTAAACCATCCCCATGTATATTTGCCTAACCTGTGTCACAAAACCTAATATTTTGCCTCAGGATATTTTTCCTCATAGTTTGAACAGACTGTCGGAAACTGTCTGTTCCACCCACCATTGCTTTCTTTTTCTTTCCCTTAAGTTTAAAGGAGGAGAGGTATAAGAGCTGCCTTTTAAGTTCAGCACCAAAGCTCCTCTTTTCCTTCACCCACATGGGTCCTGTCATTGCTGATTCTATGGCATTTTAAGCTTTTTGTCTAGTTCAGTGCTGTTATGCCCAGAAGCCCATTGTTGTGACTAATAGCAGGTAATCACCTTCACCACCAAATCACTGAGGTCTAGAGGCACCCAGGGCAGAAATTGCTGTCAGCCCGTATTTTGCATACAGATACAACCCCTCATTTCTACTCAACCTAAATATAAATGTGAATTAAATTAGGCACAGAACTATAAAGGATTGGGGGTGGAGGGGGTGGGGGTGGACCCCAAACCGTCATTCCCATTGTGGATGTTCCAGCTAAGCATCTCAATAAGGACTAGACAAAAACATATTCTACTTGACAATCTGACCATAAAGTCGTGAAGTTGCAGTGTTATTGAAAATATTTTCGTGCAGTAACTCAGGGGAAAAGGCTGCACCTTGATTGCTATATGTGAATACTTTAAATCACAGAAGTGTAAGTTCAAACTAATTTAAATCCCATGCACATTTATTAGACTACTGCATTTCTGTTGAAATACAGAAAGAAAATGTCCCTTATGCCTTATAATCTGTACAAAACAAATTACACTGGAGGTGGTTCAGTGTATAAATCTCAATTGATTAATATTATATTTCTGACTCAATTTAAGAGATCAATTTCCCCCCATTTCCAGAATACAAGAACTTCAAATACAGTAGTATTTGTACAAGATTAACAATTTGGGGTAATTCCAATATCCTTAATCATGTTGAACAACACTTTGCTTTGCCAGTAGCCTGAGTTAGTATTTGCTGAGAAAATTACTACCCAACAGCAGAAAGAACATCAGAATACTATTTTAAATAAAATCCAAATTAAAAAAAATAGAAGAGAGAGAAGAGTGATATATAGTGTAACTATTATAGGGAATATTAATATAATAAAATGGTAGTAGTGTTCCTTGTATGCCTGTTAGATAGATAGCAACAATTCAACATGCACAAGATTGTTCCATTTTCAAAGAGCTCTAGCAACATGTTTTTAACCTTTATTGCTGAGCAATTACAGATATTTGTTTCCTACAAGAAGACTGAGTCCTTAAAAAGCAAAGAAAAGTTGTGTCCTGTAAGCATGGGTGTAAAATTACCACCAGAGGTGAAACAGGATTTTCCCTGCAATTAAGGACAGCAGGAAGAGGGTCAGTGTAGGAGGCTGAATGAAGTTCAAACTCTATGCTTTATTTTTCAAGCCCTGTTTAGAAGTGTTTATGAAAGCTTGAATTTTCAAACGAGCTGGGTCTCCTTCCTCAGTTCTTTGCCTTTGTTACTTGCAGAAGAACTAAATGATAGTTCTCACCTGATACTTGTATAACAAACCTTAATTGGGCTGAAAAAGTATTATTAGTTAGGAAGAGAGTTATAACTGGAAACTGGTACACCTTAATTGATAAAAAAACTACTCACAATCACAGCACATTCCTTGAGAAGGGCATAATGAAATATCCCATCATGGTCTGAGGGCCTTGCAATGATCCATAGACCTCTGTTGAACAGTACAGACAATTTCCATAGCAAGTGAGATTTGTCAATATGAATGTGTCAATTTCACCAAAAACAGTCTATCCAAAAAAAGGGTGGTCAGCTATGTCAAAACAGAAAACAATCAAGGTTTAATAATTATTTAGGAAGTTATATTCTTTCCTGTAGATAACTGTTTTAAAGTAGGATAGCCATACGTCAAGTTCTCTATATTTGAAATTATCAGCAAGCCTAAGATTCTTTCTAATTATGCAGGTAACTAAATAATAAACTAAAAACTTTTAGAAAACAGATGCGCCTTGCCACTCTGAAGAAAAAGAGCTAAAAAAAAAAGTTCGTTTTTCCTTTACCAATGAATATTATAGCATTTATAAATCTAGGAAAGCTGTTCTTTTCCAAAATTATTTAGAAAGGTAAAAATAAAAGCATTAAATAAATCCCTCACATTGCATATTCTCACTGCATTCAGAAAATGAAGGCCATAGGAAAAACTGAAAATGCCAACATGCAAAATATATGCATTTCTATTTTAGGAGTTGAAGAAAGTGCTAATCTTTACTATCGTCTTTCCAAAAGAAATTGAAGCCATGGAAGCTGTAACAAAAGGACATTAAATTATGAAACTGAGCACTACAATAAGTTCTATATTAATCCTACCCCCTCCTTTAAGTTGGTATTACGATCCAGACACCCATTAGTCAGTCTTGTCCTCTTTTCCTCCTTCTTGCAAAAGCTGTCCTACCTCTGGGAGGCACTCAGGAATGTGGAGAAAAAGTTAACATGTAGAATTAGCATTCTTGCATTTAGTACTCTTGCATTTTCATACATTCAAATACTTGACTTTTGATATATTTTTTTGAAGATGACACAGATCAATAAGCTTTTTAATCAGGAAATCCATCAAGGACTTCCTTTAAGAGCTTAGAATTGATTGCTTCAGATTTAAAGGATCACCTTCCCTCCAGAAATCCTATAGCTAGCAATCTGAAGAAATACCCCTGGTATAAGGGCTGTAAGAAGAAGACGACTTTACCAGATTGTCTTTGGGTAGGTGAAAACTAAACTAGGTCTTCATGGGTGTTCTTCTCACTATGAAGTTGCAGGTACTACCTGCACAGTAACGAAAATTTGAAGTACTGTGGCTACTGCCTTGCTCTGTGCATATTCTGGGGTTCACAGAGAAAAAGAAACACATATTCCTGCTTACAGTATCTCTTTGCAGACCTTGACTGGTCAGTTGTGTCTCTGGAGTAATGCCTCCAGGGCTGGTTTAACACACTTCATGGAATCATTTAGCTTGGAAAAGATCTTTAAGATGAAGCCCAACCATTAATCCAGTACTGCCAAGTCCATCACTAATCCATGTCTCTACACACCCTATCTATGTATATTTAGAACACTTCCAGGGACAGTGATTCCACCACTTCCCTGTTCCAACGTTTGATGACCCTTTCTGTAAAGAAATTTTTCCTAATATCCAGCCTAAACCTCCTCTGGTGCAACTTGAGACTATCTCCTCTTGTCTTATCACTTGTTACCTGGGAGAAAAGACTGACCTCACCTGTCCAGAACTTCCTTGCCCCAACTCTCTGCAGCTAAAGCAAGCAGCAGAGAACCAAAGGATAGGAGCAGCAAACTGAAGCTGTGGTGTTCTACCAGTCTGCTTTGGAAGTCTGTAGAGCCCTAATTAACCAGCATGAATGAAGCAACTCCAGCACCAGCTTGCTGGTGGCACACAATTGCAGCAGTATTCTGCAAACCCTTTCCCCATCAATTGTCATTATGGAAAGCATGTTCTGGTGGAGCGTGGTTTCAAAAGAAGAGGAAGGAGCAGTTGTGCTGTACTGAACCCACGAGTATAACTTGAAAATGTTACTTCTTAATTCTGCAAGCATAACTTGGCCGTTTTTCCTCTTCAGCAGTGCTGCACTGGCAAGGCATGCGAGGCCAGGATCCTGCAGAGCTCTGATATGCTCAAGGTTGCTCAGGCTTGTATTCTTCGCTGATGGCAATTGTAATACATTACTAAGTTAATTGATGTACTGTCAGTGAGATTCATTTGCCTATCATTCTTTCAAGGATCCCACTTATTTGCTGCTGCTGTAGATGATGAAGCTGCACTTGTACCACAGTCAGGCCGAGTACAAAACACAGTTATATGCTAATCAGTCAGATGAGGGTGATTGAATGAGCACTTGAAAGGCTGAAGGCAAGATGGCACTAGTTCCCAGTTTGGAGCTGATGGCTGAAAACATTATAAATAAGTCTTGCTGGCTACCTCTTGTCAGCACAGCCAAAAGTGAATATTTTTGTAAAGTATGTATCCTGCACACTGATTTTCTTTACTGATTTGTCCAACTGGAAATCAATGCAACCAGCAATGTCAGCCCAGTTGCAAGGCAGGCAGTCAGTGCTGGACACCACATGTGCACACATCCAATAACAGGATTTAGATGTTGTGTGCACATCTTGTCCTGTGCTTTGCCAAGGGTTATACTATATCTGCATGATACAGGAGTGTAAGTCCACACATATTTTAAATTCCTGGGATGCTGTGTAGTAATTGCAAAGCACAATCATGTAAAGCTTAATAGGTTTCAGGCAAGAATAGATGTGCTGTTTAGTTACATCAGAAGTCTCATAAAATTAATTTCTACAGGTAATTTAATATTACCCCAAAACTTTACTAAAAGCTTTTGGCTCAACCACATCTTGTGAATTTCCTCATACATATGCTAAAGACAGCCAGTTAATACAAGCAAAGCTACGCACTTAATGTATTAAAGAGCCATGGAAAAGGAAGTCCAGACAGACTAGTTGAAGCAGTAAAAATACAGCTTCATGGTAATCATCATTTAAGATGAACATGCAAACAAAATTTCACATCCTAAGAACAGCTACAAGCAAAGATGTCTCAATAGTTCAACTGTGTTTTGCTAGGATCGAGATAAAATCATGCATTCCAAACTCCTCTTGAAATAAACCAAACACTTCCTTTGTAATTATAATCGCAATACAAACGAGGGAAATGAGCACAAATGCACAGGTAATATGGCACTGCACTTATTCCATGGATCAACAGCACAGAGAAGAAGACTTGTCAGAAAGAAATTTCACATTCCATTCCTTTTTGTTAAAAAAAAAAAAAAAAAAAAAAGTTGTGTGATAGAAACATAACACTAACATTTTCTTATTGGGGCAAAGTATGAATTTTGGTAAATTTCTCTGCTGTGGAGGAAAGCATACCTATAGGGCCACTTGCAATATTTTTTAACAAGATATACTGAAACAGAACTACTGAAATGCAAAAGTCAGTGGGGAGTTGGGAGAGGAGTGAAATTAGCACCTTAGAAAGATAAAGAACAAGTGACAAAAAGACAAGATATGACATTTTCTTGCTATGTTCAATTATAGGTGACCACTAGACAGTGTCCAGAACTGCAGAAGCATTTGACACAAACTATTGGTTTAGAAAGTGACCTTTAAGAAATTTTGATTTTTTTTCTTCCCCTAAAGGCAATGCCTGAAAAAGTTAGTTACTTATCCAGTCACAGCATGTGCTCTCTGAGAGCAATGCTTCTATAGAAGCCTGTCTTCCTTATGGTAGATACAAATGCAAAAAGCCCTCAAAAATATACATAAGTCTGAAGAAAATGATCAGCAGTTAATCTGGGTATCTTTTTTAATGCATCACAATCAATTCCAAGTGTGAGTTTACAAGGAAAATGGTTTACACTAACATGCTGCTTCTACATACAACCTTACAGAGAAAAGGACTCTTCTCCATTCTAAATTATATCATATATAGAGGATTCATACAAATACTTCAGATGTTTCATTTTGCAGTACACCAAAATGAGTGACACAGTCTACCTAATGTGCTGGTACACAGCAGTCTGACATGAATAAACTGTGGATAATGCCAGGAATCCACATTTATCTGCAGGCTCCATTAAAAACAAACCAAAATGTAGATTGTTTGTTTGTTTGTTTTAGGGTATTATGGAGGGCACTATCCTACACAGAGCTCCTTTCCTTGCATTCCCAAGGCTCCTGTATGTGGTGAAGGCAATGCTAGTAGAATATTCTCTCCAAAAATTCTAGCCAAAAGGAGGACTGTGAGACCTGACTTGAAGCAGTTATTATTTCTCCATGGACAGCCCTGACTCCCTGAAGATCTTGGGGAAATAGTTGTGCATCTATATAATTTTGCTACTGAAGAGAACAAAAACCTTTTAATCTCCTCATGTGATGACAAAGTAGAGCTGCTTTCCACGGAGGGGTCAATCTGTGCAAACACTTCTGAGTTTTATAACAGGAGGAGTCAATCAAAACAAAAGCCTTGTGTAGAAGTACACATGTATTAGACACAACACTTCAGATTCAACACTTTTAGTTGTAACAGGGCACCAGGATAAAAATAAGGATATCTGCACTTTGTAATTCCACATGCTTCCCATACACAATGGCATTCACTAATTAACATTCTGATAAATGTCACACCCCTCTCACTGGGAGTCCAGATTCACTCCAGTGTATTGGCGTGGCTCTGAAAAATAGATAACCTGCCTACAGGAGACCTTCATTATAGTCCTGCACTAGGGACAGCGCTAGATTATCCTTATTTACCCACAAGGGAGGAAAAGCCAGGTGATAAGATCTGATGGGTCAGAATAGGGTTTGATGCAACAGATCTGGCCTTAATTTTCCTGACACAGTGTTGAGTGTTAACTGATTTACAAAATGAATAGCACCTGCTGAGTAACTGCTCTGGTTTATATAAAGTGTTACACAAAGAGTCTTGCTTTAGGACAGATTAAATACAGAAATGTCTGAGCTTTTAGCAGTTCAACCTCTCAAGTGGAACCAAATCCCAAGGTTTCCCACACTGCGTATGAGGAACATCAAAAGTCTCTACAGAATGGGGCAATGAGCTCAAACTAGTCCATGTAAAATGCTAACAATATCTGTGTACTGCTTCCCTTGCCCCAGGCCACCAAACCCTGAGCTGGTCTCATGCTGTGCCTGACTTTGACCTATGCCAGCCCCAAATCCTCCCCAGGAGTCAAAGCACACAGTTGCTCACAAAGACCTGATGAGCTTTCCTCTAGGTGTGGGTTCTACTAATGCCAAGAGTGGTTTCCTTATGTTAAAGATGACTTTCTAGTACCCTCAATTCAGGAAACTGCAGAATGAGCTCAGTTGCTCTTCCAGAGCCAGAAAGAGCATGATGCTGTTATATGTTTCTTAAAAACAGTTAAGACATCACTTCTAAATCTGGGACTTGACTATCCCTCAATATCTTTTCTGACTGCCAAGAAAGGGCTCTAAACCAACAATATACCCATAGATTTTTGTTTCAATACAATGCCCCTGCCTTTCTGCATACCAAATATCTGCAAGTAGAGTAAGGACATGGATAATAAAGACAAACTAGAAAACAAACAGCTTTGGCAGCAAGTAGCAACATAAGTAAATATAGAAAAGGACAGCAAGCTCCCAAAATAGCTGTCAAATTATAAAAGCAAGTAACTGGTTCTTTCTTCTATTAACTGAAGCTTCCCCTGTCCTACATGAGCCTCTAACAGTATCCAGGGACTCGGCATGCAACCACCCTACAGCTACAGTCAGAATAAAAATGAAACTGAAACGAAGAAAACCCACAGCCTTCAAAGGTTGCAAGCAGCTTCTGGATGGATCCCTGCCCCAGCAAGGAGCCTGCAGGGTATACCTGGCTGAAAATAGGGGAAACTCGCTTTTGGATGGGCAAGTAAAATCACTCAGGTCCTATCAAATAAGGAGACAAAATCTTAAAGAAACTGCTTAGGTGCTTTGTTGCTTTGCAATTGTGCATTCTGCAAGGCCAAAGACTGAATTTGCACATTTCTAACCAAGCCTTCTTATATTTGACTCTTTAGACATGGACCGTTGATCAAATCTGAAACTAAGTGATCCTAGCCACACTTAGACTTCTCTGAGAAATTTAGACAGCAAGGAGGTCTCACTGAAGCTCATGACTCAACAGGAGGCACCACAACCTAATTATAGCATAATCAATTATAATAAATGACAGTGTTGTTATTTAGACACTGCACTGCAATATTTAAACACTGAATTAGCAAGAAATCTAATTATAACCATCCATGTTGTGTCCTACTTCTCAGACCTGGCTGAGAACCTTCCTCTCTTGATAGCTCGGCTACAGCTATCAGAACTAGAAGGAAGATATGTTAATTCTCACTGAAGAACGTGTACTTAGTCCAAAACCAAATGAATAGTTCCAATTTGATTAAGAATACACCTTTATAAACTCTACAGCAATCAGCTAGGGAAGGACTTCTCCTTTGAACTGTTAATTTGCAGTCCTCTTCAGAAAAAAATGACAATGTGAAAATGATAACTTTCTATTCCCTTCACAAGCAGACAGTCTCACATGATCTGACTTCAGGTCAAATAAAAGATGATATATTTTACTCCTCCTTGTCCTGCAGGATTGGGATAGATTGAATCATCTGCATGCTATTTCTATACCTTCCTGACAGAACTGTCACTAAGTACTAATCAATTACACCTTGCAAATGTATTGTGAGGAAGGTTTAAATTAGCTCTGTTTTCAGTGATCAAATGAATGCCAGAAACATGCAATCATAATTGTTAACCATAGCTGTTTACAGAGCTAGCAGTTTGTTTGCAAGATGAATAACTTCTAAATTAACTGTGCTCATTTAATAAATAACTATCAACTGTCTATTTCCAAGTCGGTTTATAGCTAATTAACTCAGTCAATAGACAGATATATCCGGGGTATCTTTTTATCAAAGAAACCAATGGCAATCACCAAGACTGTTTGCAGAATAAAATTCCCCCCTTACTACCACTGTCAATACTTAATTGCCAAATGAAACAACAGCCTTAAAATGTAAGTTCTGTACCCATTGATCCTGAAAGGTATTTGGCAGACTACAAATTCCAGGAATTAAAGGTGTCAGAGTAAAACAAAAGAGCAGCCAGTAATATAGAGGCAGTCACAGCTCATAGTTTGGGGTTCATTCTGCAATCATAAGGTTTCTGAAAAAATTGTGCATCAGATGAGCACAACAGACAAGCAGCAGTCGAAGTTAAATTCAGTAAAATCCCATGAACCTTCCTCTAAAGAACTTTTCTTTCAAGAAAAAGCAACAGTTGATTTATCTCATTTAGACAACATGCTGGAACCAATTGAAAAATCTTTTGAACACAAAAGACAACCATAGTGAGGTTTTTTCACCCCCTAAGATAGGCCAACCAAATGTTATTTTACAAGGGCATTCTTAGGGTTTACCTGCCTTTACAAGGTCACCAACTAGTGATAGCTGGAATTTTGCAAGTGCTCCATCTATGGAAGCATTCAGAACTGTACAAGTTTTAATGTTGGCACAGCTTTATCTATCAAGTTTCTTCCAAAAGAAAAAGACAGACTTTCATATGCTGCCTTCCTCCAAGCTACATTTAACTGTGATCACTGACCTGATTTAAGGATGCAGAGGCTAGACAACAATTTCACACAGAAAATTTCACACAGCTCCCTACGCCTTCAGCCAGTGAACTGAACATACTGGACACCGCAGGTGTGATAAGCTAAGTACCTACACTGTCCATCCATGTCCTGACCCTCGGGTGCATTCACACTGTGCAGTCACATAACCTTCCAAACCATTTCTGGGATGTAGAGGCATCTGAAATCAGCAGATCAGGGGCACATGCTTTCCTACAGCAGGTCCCACGTGTTCATGCTGAAGTGCCAAGAGTACTTCAAATCTACAGGAGAGGAAGACACAGGATTCAGAGGCAGCTCTGGCTGCCAACAGGACAGGTTGCACTGCAGCAGCATCCAAGAACCCCTGAAGACCACTTGTGATACTAAACACGAAAGAGGAAACAGCGGCCTGGAAGAACTCTGAATGGAAGTACAACCACAAATTACAATAGCTTGACGAAAATACTTACTGACAAAATTGAGACTCCAACTCACATTTTGCTTTCCTCGTGGTATATAAGCATTTTAACACACCCTCAAGGTCTTCAGACCTGATCATGCCCACACACCATTATTCCTCTCTATAGTTTCACTTGACCGACCCCAAGCCTACGAGGTAGCATTTGGCCACATTGCACAGAACTCAGGAGGAGATAAAAGACTTACCTGGGAAGCATCTTGCTCTTTTTAATCTCCTTCTGGGACCTGATCTAACCAAGTGATACTTACTGAAATACATCTACTGACCCAGAGTAATTACTTGGTCTGTAATAGCAGCCTAGCCTTGAAGTGCTGCCTTCCTTTATGTTTAGAAAATGCAGAAGGTGTCTGGCACTTGACCACATCAATACCTGCACATAACATCCAAAGAAATTGTTTCAAAGAAACTAGTACAGGAAACTAGTAGGTTGACATTTCCAGTTTAAGTCAGGGAGTGAAGACACTACAGAAGCTGAGGGGGAATACTGGAATACTGAAGCACAGAGATGTTACAGAAGTTGAAGGAAAAAGCTATTTCTAACAGAATAATGTTAGAAATGTTATAATCAATTTATAGAAATACTAAGTGGAGCCATAATTTTTATAATACTCAAAATTACCTTATTTTTTTGCTCTGATTTGTAGTACTGAACCAGCCCCAACCTTCTCCTTCACTAGCACTGTCCTAACCTGGTACTAGATCCAGTCTACAAACAATTACAGGGAAAGGATTTAACCTTTAGATGGATAAATTGAGGCTCCCAAGTAATCCACAGCACGATAAGCAAGCTGGAGTTGTGTTGCTCTCACACTGCAACTTAAGCCTGTTAAATGATAACATCGACCATAAAGGAAAGTTGCAGCCTCTTCGTTCTAAGGTACCCCAAAGACTGTTTTGACCTCAAAACCATCAGGGGTTAAGAGTGTGAATGAAGGTGCTGTAATACTAAAGCCTGGTTTGCCTGCTAAAGTCTTATAATGCTCTTCTGGGAAAGACAGGGCAAAACTTTCCTCTATGGTTTTTTTCCTCTTTGTTTGTTTTGGCATTTTTTTTTGGTTTTTTCTTTTCTTCAATGACTGGGATAAAACTGACATTGTGCAACACAAAATAGTCCAGAACAGTGTTTCATACCTCTCTAGGAGCCCAAAACTCACACAGTTTCATGCAGTGGAAGGGCAAAGACAGCACACTGAAATTAAGTAGTCTGTATAACCTGGCAGTCAAAAGGGACTTGAAAAAGCTTTTCACATCTGCCAATATATCATGGCTCATTGCAGGTGAGCATAAAGAAAACCTTTTAGATATTGTAGTAGCACCTGCAGCAAAACGTTATCCTCCAAGTGTGACTCACTCTCACAGCTCCATTCATAACGTGGCTTGCACCTGCTGCTCAGTGCAGGCTCTGAGGAAAACTCTCACAGCTACACATGGCTGAGCAGAGCTGGATCACTGCAGAGCCTGCAGTCAGCAGAGGGCAGTGGAAATTATTTTCTTCTCTGAAACTTCGTGTAATGCTTCTATTATCCTCCGCATTTAGAAACTTCCCTGATACTGATCTCCCACGGTGTTATAATGAACTGAGTAGAAAAGCTCATTTTTTTTTATTTTGTCTTATGCCTCAGGCTTCTGGAAGGTATTAGTCCGTCACACCTCCTTGATTTTAAATTTCGCTTCATAATAATAGATATACTGGAAAATAGTCCCACTCGAGTATTTATTTCACCACGTATTAAGCAATCTGATTTTAAAAGATACAGAGCTCTAGATATAAAACAACTCCTGGCTCCTCAGCAATCCATTGCAAGCAATTTCCTCAATTTGATATTGTCGCAGTACATCTACACGCAGCAGCAGAGAGAGAAGTAGTTTAGATGGGCCAGGGGCTGTCATCACAGGCACTGCTTGATTTCGATTTGCTTGAGCTAAAGTCTCATCCCAGCTGGATCAGCAACTGGTAATTAAAATAGATCAGTTCATCATACCAGGAAATACTGAGAGAGCACTATTTCGTGCTATTAGCTATGTGCACTTAGTAACTTCAATTAAATAAAAAAGGGGAAAAATTAAAAACTAGGGCATTTGTCTTGCCTAATCCACACCACCTATCTCTACTGCATGATGACATAACAACCTGGAGGCCATTTTTCTTTAAGCTTCCTCATCATACTCTATATGGATAAATTAATAAATTAAAGTTACCAGGTTTTTGAAATTACTTTTTTTTAATGGACAAATGATTAAAGGGTGAGAAAACAACCCACTCTGCAGCATCCAAATACCATATTAATCCCATTGCTAATAAATATCCTTTCCTTGCTGAAATGCTGTTTGAAAATTTTGAGAACAGCATGTTGCTACAGCAAAAGTGAATTATAACACATTTTCAGCTAGTTATTCTTTCTAAAGTAAAAGCATGCACAGCCAGAATGGTCAGAGCCACCACAAACAAATCCAGCACCTCTGGAAAAAGCTGCAAGAGCTAAAGGTTTCTCAGAGTTACTGTACAGTAAGAAGGCTATCTTAAATGCATGCAGCTACTTCTGATAAGCCTCTAGCTTCTTTTATCAGAGGACCATTAGCCTTCATTTTATTCATAAGATGCAGAGAGGCCAAGGAAGGGTAGAAAGATAGAGAAGGAAGACAGATGTACCTTATCAGGAAATAAAGCTACTGCCAGCACTCCTTGTGTTACTATTGGGTCCCTGGTTTCTTTGCAAATCTTTATCCTGTCTCTTGCTCCCAAATGACTACAGATTTACTGAAAAGCATCTGAGCAGATATTTGGTACCAAATTCTTGTGTTAGAACCAGCATACTGATGTCTTTCTGCAAACTTCTTGTAAATCAAATTAACAAAACTAAGAAAGCAACACTGTGTCTGAAAGCAGATAGTGTGTCCTATTAAAGTGTATTTTATACTATTTACTAATAAAACCATCATAATTAAAACAGAAAAGCTATACTAATCATTCCTGAGGACAGAGATGTGTCCAGCAGGTTTCAGCCAGGAGCATATGTTCCTAGTTATCCCGTAGTCCATAATGCTGCCCTTAAGTTGTTACATTGTCACCTGCTTGCTATAAATCCTAAATGCAACTGCAAATTCTACAATATTTTATTTTTACTCTAGAAAGCAATAGAAAAAAAGAAAAATTTTTCTAGATAGAAAAATTATATTGTGTCTAACACTTTGTCTCATTTCTCTAAATTTCAAGTATTACTAATAGTGTATGGAGATCATTTTATGTAAGTTATCTTAACTTGGTTCAGGGGCCCATCAAAAACAAATAAAGTTTCATCTATAACTATCATACACTCCTGATACCCAATTTATCTGAGTTATAAAGGAACATCAAAAGCTTTCCTCCTACTTTCCTGAGGTTTTGTGGGTTGTTGGCTTTGGGTGTGCTGATACCTTGTAAAAAATATTTATATATCTATATAAAATTGACATTATGTCAAAACAACACAAGCAGCATCTTCCAAAGGAATTCTTTAAAGATATCAGTTGCTGACAAGTACAGACAGACTGTGAAGTCTAATCTTTACAGCAGTATAACTCCTCAGTGGGGACCACGGTTGTATCCTCAGCAGCACTGCAAAAAGCCAAAATTAATTCAGACTAACCTTTTGAAGTTAAGCAGGTAGAGACAAACAGCGCAAAACTCCCCCAATCCTGCCAAATATCAATGTTTGCAGCAGTCACCTCAACATCATGATTTGTTTTCTAGGCATACACACAAATGCCTATGACCTGATTACTCAGCATCTAGTTATGAGATCCTTGAAAGGCTTTTCATTGGGAATAGAAAAAAAGTTTTGACATCCTGAGAACGAAGTAAAAATTAATGAAATTCATCCAATAACATAAGGGCTGCTTACAGTCAAAAGGCACAGAAAATAAAGGTGAAAGGAGCCCAGATATTCCCTCTCCTTCTCCATCCCCTTCCCACTGCTGCTTATGCTCCCTTTGAGCAGTTATCAGCAATCTGATCAGCATTTAGCTTAACTTTACCCAAAACTGACCTTGATTATTTTATAACAAGTCTCTATGAAAGTCCTGCAGCTTCTAGAGCAGCTCCCCCCAAGTAACTAGCTGAGGGCTTCAAAGATATGCAACACTCCCCCTGATTTTGCTCTAATCTGAAAAGGGGTGTAGGCACTTATCTGCACAGGAGATTCAAATTTACCGCTCTAGAGTTTAGCACACAGCCTTACAAAGGTCCTCAGTAAATGTGTATTTATCAAAACTTGCTAGAAATTATAGAGATTTTGCCTTACCAATGCTCAGCATCACATCTTCAATACCAGGGCTTCTACAGCCATAGAGAAATATTTTAAATTTAAGGGGAGGGGTGGGTGGAGTTGTGGTGTGTATATTGATCCCAAAATCAAGGTTTTAATGAATTCCAGCTGCTGGCAAGGCTACTTAGAGTCACCTGTTGCATCAATCTGTGATGTCTGTAAAACTTAAAGACTAGAAATTTTTCTCTCTTGCCTTATAAGGCTGTTCAGTCTGTTCAAAACTGTAGAAAAGTGCACCTGAACCTTTTTCACTATGGTAACCCATCCACTGCCCTAAACATTACGGAAAATTAACTAGTTTCCAAACTCCTGGTATTTTCAAAACTGCACATAATATTTCTCATATTGAAAAAAAAAAGGTACTTTTTCATACAAGTATTGTTCATCCCCTTCAAATTTAAAAGTTTCTTTTCCTAGGTACTGTCTCACATTGCAGGTGTCAGATTTTCTCAGTTTCCAAACATTTGTAAGGTCTTCACATGTCTGCATAGGCAAAAGCCTTTTAACAGGTCTTCTTCATACTGCAGGTAAGGCTGAGAGGAAAAAACCCTGCAGATTTACCCTCCCCAAATGGTGTGTGTCCTCAGTTTTCATGCCAGCAGCCTTTATCATTGCCTTACTTGGGGCATTCTTTGGGGACTCTGTTATATAGGAACCTAGCTTGCTTTTGCTGCAAGTAAAGGATAATCTCCTAATGCACAGTCTCTGCAAAATCATTCTATTTGTCCCGGGAACAGTAGCAAGATATGAGAGTTTAAATGTGGCAACATGTAAGTGCATCTCTATAAACTCTAGAGAGTTTCACTGCACAGCTCCACAGATCTCACTGGGAATATTCTTGCCTTTCAGGCCACTGCCTGCTGTGGCCAAGCTGTACAAATCTGAAAGGTTTTGTATTACAGATTATGACAACCCCAGGATATGACCTGTAGACAGTAATATGAGAATTCACTAGGGCTCAAGTTTAGAGGTTTGGGGTTTTTTTCTACTCCTCAAGTCTTCCTACTTCATTAGGGAGAATACAGTGTATTAACCAAATCTGACCCAGTCTTATATCATCTACAGGAAAGTGCCTTTAAAGGAATACATTATAAAATATAATTAATTATAATAGCTCTGATACTCCTGCCATAAAAATGCTAAAATATTGAGACTGTTGTAAAGCAAATTATTTTATGAGTTACAGAACCATTTGGCACTGACACTTTCCTTTTTTCTTGACCTGCCTTATCTTTACACTTACCAAGCTAAGCCAACAGCTGTAGCTATATCTTTGGCAGAGATAACAACCTGGATTTAGATGCCAAGCATATGAATACTTTGTGTTTTACTCCATCTCTCTACCGCCCTCAGGAATAGACTCAAGGTCTGCATATGATCTTTTCTGATCAGTTACTTGGCAAGGTCTTTGAGAAAAACTGATCATTGACAGTAGAGCTGCACTGACTGCAAAAAGAGCTACAGAAAGACTCAGAAAATTTAATTAGGTTTGATATCAGTTGCTTAGACTCTCTGCCCAACAGATGATGTCCTACCACACAGCAAAATTTAACAGTGTCCTCAAGCTTTTATTACTAAATGAAAATAGTTTAATGGTAAATCTCTTTTAGATCCTATGCCTGCTTTCAACACAGAAGTTTCTCTTCAGTAGAATCAGTCGGTAAGAGTAAACTCCAGCCACAATACTCAAAGCTGACGTTGTATGCAGTAGAATCCACTTAATCTTATTTGTTTCCAGCCCAAAAGCCTATGAGAAATTCTGAATTGAAAATGTGAAAGAAAAGAGTAACCGGAATTGCCTTTTTCCTCTCGTTTTTTTAATTAGCCTGCCTGACTGGGTCTGAGCACTGTAGAGGAATGTGCAGGCTGGGAGAGAAGCAGTCTTTGTATGTGGAAAGGGTTTGGTAGTAGCTGAAGTAACTGCTCTTTTTTACAGTGACAGACAAGCAATTTGGTGGGAGGCATTTTAAAGAGCAGGCATTTTAAAGTAGTTACTATCATTTAAGAACTCATTCAGTTGTAAGAGGTAGCAAATGTACAGCAGAAAGGGGATCTGTGCACGTTGTCATGTGAGAGGGGTGATACATTCATAAACCCACAGAGAACTCTCTGGCAGCATTTCAGCCACTGTCACAGCTACTCTTTTGCAGCCATAGAGAACCAGAGGTGCTTTGGATTCCCAAATAATATTTCATAGGCACACTACAGTGAAGAAGACAGAGAGCATTCTTCTTGTTCCATAAACTTATGGGATCCATGCCTGCTTAAGGAGTCCATGCATACATGCAGTCCTTTAAACCAAAAATTTGCATCAGCGCTGACACTAGTTATTGCACACAGCGTTATCAAGGCAGCTTTAAATGAAGGAATGTAAAGGCTCTGAAGAAATGGATTTGTACTGAAGTATCTTAATCAGAACCTTTGGAAGGGAGGTCATAAATAAAGCTGGTATTTCATTTCAGCAAGCAATCCATCATCCCTATCATCCCATTGAGTTATAACAGCGTGGAGTGAGTTGTTATTTATGCACACAAACACTTCACACCGAAGCATGTCAGTAACAAAGGAAGAAACAAAGCCACAAGCAGTCTCTAATAAAGTAACAAGTGCTAAGTAAGAAGAAGAGGTATGTAAAGCAGTATTCCATGACAGTAACACCATGCAAGGTCATGCCGAGTAGATAAAAACTCGGAATGACCCAAACAGCCACATACAAGAAGGGTAGAAAAATTGTTTTTAGAAGTTATTAATTTTTCTGAACTACATCAAAATAATTTTGAGGATAATCCCACCATTGCAGTGTTCCCAGAGGACAGAAACATACTAACCATTCCCAAGCAAATGCTAAAGGGTTAAAGGTTAAAGAATTTTACTTTCCACGTGTCATTTGTTACTTGATACAAGAACTGTTTTATCTTAAACACCATTAATACAACACTTCCTAACATAACACAGGCTAACACTCTGCTAGTCATCACCCAAAAGCAACTTAACAGTGAAAAACACAGATCTAGATATCAACAAGTTGAAATCTGACATAGTTATTTAGAACTTGATATAATCCATTGCACGATAATAGGTCAATTTTACAGTCTTTGCTTGGGTAAAACTCCCATTCCTTTCTAAAAGAGCTCCATCTTCTCAAAAAAGATCAGGCACTTAGATAAGAAGGCACTTTGGGAGGGACTGAGAGGATACTGAAGAAAGCCTGAAATATATTCAAGTATTTACATGACTCTTTCTACAGCAATTATAAGAACAAATAAAATATGTAGACAATAAAATATATAGACTTCTACTGTAAGTAGAAGGCAGATGTACCTACAGGAGCACTTGAGCAAAATTTCATCTCTCGTCAATAAAAAGCAACTCCCAAACTCACGTTATTGACTGCCTAGAAGATTATCTTGGAAAGCAGTTGCTTGACCTCTTTCTTGTCATTAGCCTTTCTGGTGTGTAAGTCTCTTCCTGTCATCCACAAAGTCCAATGATGCAAGCAGCAGCTCATTGAAAGGATACAGAATTAAATGATACCAAGAAATAAGTGTAAAATGCAAGATAACCCAAACAGATCAAATCACTGTGATCAAAATAGAATCTATAAAGCAAGAGTTGAACTACAATAATAAGTCGTCTATCACAGACCAGTGAAGTATGCATATTTGTAGAGAAATAAACTTTGTTACAAAGGACAAAGAATCTGTGATGTCTTACATAAGCCTGAAGATGACCTTTACCTGAAGGGTTTCCCAGAAGACCTGTGTGGAGCACCTTGGGAAAATGCTGACTGTGAGAGCTCAGAGAAATCAAGAGAGAACTGCATGCAAGACTAAACCAACACATGGCAGACATCAGCAAAAGCCCAGCCAGCTCCCAGCTAGGAAAACATGCCTTATCCACAGGTTATAGAATAAACACAGATGCAGCAAAATGAGTCACCAGAGGAAAACAAAAATTTAAATTGAAGGCAAATGAAGCTTTTTGCACATGCATGACAAGAAGTCCATTGAGCAAAACTAATTTTATGTCTGTGCTGGAGTAGCTGTCTTGCATGTTGGAAAAAAAGACTACAATGCTAAGAAGGGAAATATCACATAGCTCAGATTTTAGCAAAAAAAAGAATAGAATCAAACAGCCCATCCAAATAAAATATTTCCTTTATTCATTTAAAAAAGGAATTGAAAGGCTTCTCATGGAGACTTATGTTAGTATATTTTAATTTCCATGTAGTGCAGGCTAAGAAGATACCACGCTCATTCAAGCGCCTCAGCTGATAGCAGCTCGTTATCCCACAACATTACTTTGTTTCAAATTGCAAAGCTTGACTGGTGTCTCTCCATATTTGGGGGCATACAGAAAATAAATGGTTTCCAAAACACATACATGTGAGGAAGGGAGGAAAGGAAAAGAAAGAAAAGAAGAAAGAAAAGAAAGAAAAGAAAAGAAAAGAAAAGAAAAGAAAAGAAAAGAAAAGAAA